>NC_056744.1:561915782-562053282 GCF_019279795.1 Protopterus annectens | reverse complement strand
GTAAGGGCTTCCATGAGATTGGGTTGTGGTTTCCATTGGCTCGGGGGCCTTGAAGGATACCACACCTGCCTTGAGTAGTGTGAAGTTTGCTTTAGAGAAGTTCTTCACTGTGGTCTTTTTTGTTTGGGGTGGGGGCGGGATGTGGATTTCTAGTGAGATTGGTTTATGATGTGATCTCACCAAAGAGGATATACTTCGGTGTGGAGCATTTTGTCCCCATGTTTGTGATGATAAGATCTAGTATATTTTCTCCTCTTGTGGGGACGGTGACTAGTTGTTCCATGGCATTTGAATTTATGAACTCCAGGAACCTTTGGGCTAGAAAGTTGGGGCTTGAGTAATGTTTCCAGTCTATATTCAGGTAGTTGAAGTCACCCAATATGATGGTGTTTGGTGATACATTTATACCCTCCAGTGTCTTCAGGAAGGCTGTGTGGGTTTCCTGAGTTTGAGAGGGTGGCCTGTAGCATATATATATATATATATATATATATATATATATATATATATATATATATATATATATATATATATATATATAAATACATATATATATAAATACATATATACAGATATGTATAGACATATATCTAGATATCTAGATATATATATATATATATATATATATATATATATATATATATTTATATATCGTTGCAGACATACATATACGTGTATATAAATATATATATATATAAATACATATATACAGATATGTATAGACATATATCTAGATATATATATATATATATATATATATTTTTATATATCGTTGCAGACATACATATACGTGTATATAAATATATATATATATATATATATATATATATATATATATATATATATATATACATGAAGAATGAACATGGACACAATAAAGCAGTCCTAACGAATGTAAAGGGAAACTGCAGTGGAACGCCCCTGCAGTATTTAGTGCTGTCATATCAATCCACACAGAGGTGAGCAAACCTCCTGTATCCCAAACCACATTTAGAATGCTAACAGTTGAACTACCTGCATGCACGTGCTAAGTTTGACTTTCAAACAGGTACAGGGCAGTCCCAGTCACCATTTGGACGAGCCTAACCAGAAGACTTAATGAACACCCTGACCATTATATGAACGTATGTCCCAGGACTATATGCTTGGATGTCTGAATATACTTGGAGTGAGTCAACATGTAGGACTGGCCTAAAGCAGTAGGGAATGGTGCATGTGTAGTGGTGCGGTTTTCCTAACTGGAGAATAGATGCCTGTTGTGCCAGTGACTTGTTGAGGTGTGTGTATGGATAATTATGAACTATGGGTATACATATAAATGAAGCAGCATACAAATAGTGTAGTGGTTAAGGCATCCGCTTATTGAACAGGCATTCATGGTTCTAGTTCGACTATAGCACATATCATTTTCCATGTGGAATGAATGTCGTCCTGCTGTAAAAATGACATAATAACATGTAAAAGTGAACTTGAGTATCACATGGGACTTTTAACCAGATCATTTCAATCAAGGGCATGCTGTCATAAAGTAAGCACAAATAAGTGGCAGTAAACATATATAACAAACAGTAAGCATATCTGACTGCGCTTGCGCGGGTGTAAGCAGCGCCCAGCATAGGAAATGTATATGAGTATGTACAGATGTAAATATATATATATATATATATATATATATATATATATATATATATATATATATATATATATGTTACAGTAAATATACACATGTACATAGCTAGGATATGATACAGCAGTTACAGGTAACATATTTTCACAGGCCGGGCATATGTTGGTGGGAGGTCCAATAAACAAACGTGTAACACGTAGCATCACCCCCAACCCATCCCAGCTAGGCTGGAGCGACATACAGACACACAATATAGGTACATACACCACTGCTTCCCAGACTACTGGCAGGAAACTACCTGTGGGAGAGATCTGCAAGATCTACACTTGAAACATAGATATCGATGTCCGACCAGGCTGTAGATGTACATGGACCAGTAGGTCGTGCAAGCCTGATAACACATGGGTCGACACAACGCATGACATATGTCCTGACATGGGAAGAGTGGACAGTGTGCAGTGGTGTGTTTATACCCCACTTGCGCCCACAGTAAGGATGAGTGCTGTAGAGGAGTGGCAGGTAGGGGAACTATGGGTATGCGATTATGGGCCTAGGCATGCAGGTGTTGGCTGGCATAGCCATATTAGGACTGCCTCGTGGATGTAAGTAATATTCCGATGTGGGTATAGCAGATGCCCATACCTTCCAAACCTTAAGAGCACATCTCCTGGATAGTCTGTAAACCACTGGGGGAACACATAGGGACCATATCATTGAACTGTCCCCAATTACCAGGGACATGGGTGATTACGAATCAGAATCTAACTCACTTCCAACTAAACCCTCCTAGAACTAGTGATATTAGGAGGAAAGGTGGTGGAATACATGATATGAATAATGACAACATGTAAGAGTCATAAACAGCATGTACCTCAGACAATGTGTATGAATACATTGTGCTCTGGGTCCATCAATGTGTCAGGTTAATAGCACCAAACTTCTAAATGAGTCCCTGAGGTTGTTATGCAGTGTCCCTGATTCAGTGTTTATTCTTCCCCATTCATATGAGAGGTCTGCTAGTGAGAGAAAGCGCATGTTCCGCTGACTACCTTAGAAAGATGATAGAATAATAGGGTTGGGGTTACCACCTTTCCACCTTTGCGAGGGACACTCCCCTTTGGACAGTTGTGTCCTGCAAAATAATTGTAATTATGGCAAATGTCATGTGATTTAGGACAAAGATTTCCTATATTGTCTGTAGTAGTTGCATAAAACAATTATTTTGCATCTGAAACACCTAAATGTTATAAGAAACAGTAAAAGCAACTGTAATGCTACATGAATAACCTTTTAATTAGGCAACACAGTGAAGTACTCTCCTTTGTACTGGCTGTGGGTATGTTTTGCCCTGCAAAATCTGACGTTTCTACATAAAGGTCCTATAGGGTTGCCACCTTTTCAAATGCCCAACGTGGGACATGTTTTGTAGAAATGTCAGACTTTCTAGGACAAAACATACCTATAGCCGTGCATAGTACAGAATTTTACTTATTTGCACAAATAAATGCTTATTCTAGTAACATATGAATTGCTTATGCTACTTCACATAACATATAGAAAGTTTCATATATAAAATAACTGCTTTATGCAACTATTAAAGAAACTTAGGATGTAATATTGTCCTGTAATCTCAGGACATTTGCTATGTCTTGATTATTTTCGTAGGACGCAACTGCCTAAAGAGGGACTGTCCCTCACAAAATGGGACAGGTGTTAACCCTAATGTCCCACCTTGGCCAATTGAAAAGGTGGCAAACCTATAATAGGTGTGCGGTAGCATGACTCGGCCGATGGATGTGGCTCCCAAAACCCAATTACTTGTCTGTATTGAAGAGTCTCGGTTCCCATGTATCAGCCAGATGGGAACAGATTGTATGAGGAGCACACAAATAATATGATAAATTCACAGGACAGGCCGCTGATTCTGAACAGTCGAACTCCATGCCGTCGCCTAATGGGCAGCCATTCCCAATACTGTAGTCATGTAGTCCGATATAATAGGCATCACAAGGTAATATTGTGGTCCTCGCTCCCACCCAGGGGTGTGAGTGACAGATGCAAGCACCAATGTCGGTGCATTTGCAAGTCTTGAGGAAGCGGGTGTAAGCATGTTTGGCTACCAGTATGTGAGTATTGCACTGGTAAAGCAATGTAGAGGCTAACCGAGTGTAAGAAGCTGTAACCAGAGGTCAGCAGTGCTTAACACCATGCAAACCCATGCACACCTTCTCCCAACTGCTTTAATGTACCTTACTCCCTCCGTATCCAATGGCCTTGTTCTGCCCTGCAACCAAATAAACGTCCTCTGCAAGGGTCGGAACCAGGACCCTGCACAAACAGCTAATGTGAATTACCAATACACCATGGCAGATATACAGACAATGGACAGTACCACAAACATATCATACAGTGCAGTCATTCAACAGTACAGGAATGTATCCCATCATGTAGATGTATATGTGAGTGTTTATGTCCAGCATATAGGTACATACATATATAGAGATATATCAGGAACATACCATGTAAGCATTACAAACGAATGAATTGGGAAACACCAGCGATGCCTGTATTATGTAGTGGTGTTGTTCTATGTGATCTCAAGACTCCCTCAGACAGACATGTGTCATTCATACATGCAAATAGTTGTACATTGGCCGTATACATCACTCTGTGCATGTAATGTACATTAACACAACAGTACCTGTCCAATCATTATGTGTGAACAGTACTCTTGCAAGGTGCTGTGTGGAACATCATCATCATGTTAAAGGTAAATGGGGTAACCATAGTGTTGTGTGTGCAATGGGGTTGTCCTCATCACATGTACCTGGACCATTTAGGAGTGATGTGCACACCAGGATTGTGCGCCTGAGGGACAGGGATGAAGATAACAGGAGTATGTTGTGATGCATATTACAAGGGTTACATGTGTCCAGTGGGCAACTGTGTGAAATGGACAGCTATGTAAAGGGCAGATGTTGTCCTAGGAGCCGATTGGCCTTATGTTTCCATAGGTGAGGGTTGGATGTAGGGGAAGGAGTGTCGGTATGGCTGTGGAGGATAGGTAGGATAGGATCGCAGAAAAGACAGCATACAGGGTTGGTATATGACATATGTGGGGGATACACCCCAGACGGGGATGGGTGTTCGGCATTCACAAGCCCATGGGAACAGTGGGACGGAGGTCCCCAGCCATGGGCAACTGCCACTGCACCTAAACAGATGCAAAGGAGGCAGTGTAGGGAGCTGTCCAGGAGGGGCAGCATCACCCTCTAAATGTGACACTCTGCCCTTGAGCTTGTGTATCTGGCTTCGGAACCCCTTAGTAGTGAGTCCCCAACACAAAATGTCTGGGACTGCACAACAGCAGACATGTACCTGTCTGTTCCTGCTCCCAGGGGGGGACATGCTCCATCCTCAGTGGTGGTACCATCAGAAGGTGGTACAGAGTCAACAGAGGTTGATGTCCAAGGCTGGGCCCCAGATGTGCTAGTGCCCGGTGCCATGGTCAGCTGAAGTGAGACTAGAGGTTCTGCTGGGACCTCCCAACCCATTCAACCTATGGTGTTGCAGTTTAAACCCACATATGGCTGAGTGGTAGACATCAGCATACAGGATTACCTACAACAGATTGCATAGGTATCACCATCAACCCAACACAACAGATGATATACATTTGCAGAGGGAGCACAGCATATACATATATACTGCATGCCATCTGTACAATGTGTAGTAGACATGTGACCGCAGCTATGAACAGATGCCCATTATTGGCTTGTCACTGGGAACCCCAGACAGTGTCTGTCATACCACTGTTTCATGTGACACATGTCCAGTCAGGGATCCGATGGCAGTAACACATCCCTATCATCATGTACTATCTGCAATCCTCACATTATGCTTCTGCTGTGCACAGATGTGTGTTCAGTGTGTATCACAGGAAACAAATGGTTGCACACACTGACCAGTTCACAGATGGCCCTACAGATGGGGGTCCCTCTTGAACAGAGTACTGTCATGTCTGTATTATAACATGCAGAACAGTCATTACTATGCACATGTTAAACAGGCAGTAGTCTCAATGCAGCATAGCTGCACTTACATGCTGTAGTCATGTGTGGCACATCCTCCTCCTGTCTTTAGGCTATTTCCCACTGTGTAAAATGTTTGAGGTACATCCAGATATCATCTGTGATGCCGTGTCTGAACACCACATCCAGGTACCACTCACAGCGACTGTCATGGCCAAATACCAACATGTTTTCCTAGATAGTGCACTGTGTTTATCATGCAGATGGCTATGGGAACACCATCACAGCTGTTCCACATGCAATCCGCTAGAGGAGGGCTGCAATAGGTGCAGAGGCCATCACCTGACCATGTCCATCACTTACACTACACATGCTGCTGCTGTGCAGGTGTACTCCTTTACATCCACCAGAGAGTGTGTGGGTGTGACAGGCAAAGTACACCAGGGAAGGGGTTGGAGACATAACCCTAAGCATCATCTGCCACACACCTAACAGTACAGGGTCAAACCCCTGACTGACTACTCATTACTATTACATGTGCATGACGTTACTACATGTACCACAAAAACAACATGTTGCTGTGCTGTAAGAACATCTATGTGTGTAGTTGAGTGACATCTGCAACAGAGATATAGTAGACATACATTAGGTGTGGCACACATGGCTGTCCATGTGAACGGATGTCATTGTCACCACAACCACACTCTCTAATGGACACACATTGACAATCTTTGCCAGGGCCACAAATACACAACCTAACTACTTAGTTTGCCACACTGCAGTAATGCACAGGACTACATGCACCACAGGGATATCTGGAGGTTCTATGGGCTAGGGCATGTGAAAGTGTTTGACATCTATTGGTATGCCAACAAGGGTTATACTGGTAGTGACTGTGGTTGGGAGCATCACAACCCACATGCAGACACAAGGTGCCAGTACTGGCATGCATGTATGCATTGCTTCATGGGTGTGTAGTGGTTGGCTGTGCAAGATGGCTGTACAAGGCTGGGTGAGGGGTAATCCTTGACATTGCATCACCTGAAAATGGTGTGCAGTGCAGGGGTGTAGTGTTTGCAATGTCCCACACAGATGGGTACTGCATGATCTGCCCTGACATCCTGGTTATCAGTGTGTATGGCCATAGCTTTGCAGTCCATGCCATGTCTGTGTTTGATAGTCCTTCACATGGACATTGCCTGATATGTGCATGTTCCACAATACTGTACAGTGACATGTACAGGTGTACCTGGTTTGGCAGGCACATGTTGTGTACACAGCCTGTTAATCCCCGATATGCCAATACTGGCCTGGTGTGGCAAAACCTGCTTATAGTGAGCAGGTCAACCCTGCACCTGCATTGATAGTGATACAGGTATTCCGTGGTATCAGTGGCATGGGTCCATACAGGGCACATATGAACAGCATTGTATGGCCTCTGTGGATCACATTTGATGGCACCACATATGTTGCAGGCATCCAGTGTGGAACATAGTGAAGGCACAATGTCCACATATATGTCCCTATTGTACCACTGTACAGGGTGCCATGTCCTCTGCAGGCCACTGCATTCACACCATGCCTACTGTCATCAATGTGCATGGTACTAGCAACATAGCGGGATATCCTAGGCAAGTTTGTTTGTGCATGGCACATGGATGTGGGACATATACCGGGTACTAGTAGGGTTGCACACTTTGTTCACCAGGCCTTTTGCCAGATGTAGGGGTATGGCTTGCCAACACAGTCCCGTGGCTGACAGACAGCTGTACTCCTTGTGAGGTGGCCAATGTGTCATAAGACGGGCACCATATAGGAAAAACTACAAAATCCGCTTCTCAACATGTCCAATGGTAATGCACTCACAGCCACCTCTACACATGCTTTGACAGACAAACACACACTTGCCATGTCCTGTATACAAACCCCTACCTACCGTATCATACTGCAGCAATATGCTTTTAGGGCACATGCTACAGCAAATACTGGGTTGCAGCACGCCTTCAGGTGTATACCTTGGTGGGTGACAACAGCAGGAATGACAAAGGTGGTCATGTGATTTGTACAGAGAGTGCATATTCTACAAAGCACTCTACTTGTCTCATGCAGGCAGACACACACACACTTGGCATGTCTGGGATGAGAACACTGACCTAAGTACTTTAGCACACTACAGCATTACGCAGTTACAGAATGCGCTACCCAGATTACTGGGTGACATTACTCCCAGAGGTGTATTTGTAGGTGGGTGACATCATCAGCCTTGCCAAAGGTGGGTATAATAATTGTATGGAGTGTGAGCAGTCTAAAGGCATTATTCAGTCCTCTGGCAGATGGGGACAAACGCACACACACTTGGCAAGTCTGGGATTAGAACATTGACCTAACTACTTTATTACACTACAGCATTATGCAGTTACAGAACACACTACTGGGATTACTGGGACACAGCACTCACAGAGGTGTATTTGTAGGTGGGTGACATCATCAGCCTTGCCAAAGGTGGGTATAAGAATTGTATGGAATGTGAGCAGTCTAAAAGCATTATTCAGTCCTCAGGCAGACGGGGACAAACACACACACACTTGGCAAGTCTGGGATTAAAATACTGACCTAATTACTTTATTACACTACAGCATTACGCAGCTACAGAATGTGCTACCGAGATTACTGGGACACCGCACTCACAGAGGTGTATTTGTAAGTGGGTGACATCATCAGCCTTGCCAAAGGTGGGCATAATAATTGTATGGAGTGTGAGCACTCTAAAGGCATTATTCAGTCGTCAGGCAGATGGGGACAAACACAAACACCCACACTTGGCAAGTCTGGGATTAGAACACTGACCTAATTACTTTATCACACTATAGCATTATGCAGTTACAGAAAGCACTATTGCGATTGCTGGGACACAGCACTCACAGAGGTGTATTTGTAGGTGGGTGATATCATCAGCCTTGCCAAAGGTGGATATAAGAATTGTACGGAGTGTGAGCAGTCTAAAAACATTATTCAGTCCTCAGGCAGATGGGAACAAACACACACACACACACACACACACACACACACGCACACACACACACACACACACACACACACACACACACACCTCAGTGGTGGGAACGGAACACCTGCCTATCTACAGATCACTATTACAATACTACATAGTTACGAGTCAAGCCACACAGACTACACATTTCAAGGATGTCATTATGACCTTCTAGGAATGCGGACATCAACAGGGATGCTGGCAGTTAAGATGTACATACCTGTGGACCTGTGTGTTTAAAGTAGGAATCCATCCTGACCTGGAGTATGCCCATCTGTGGAATGAAAGACTACTATCACTATACAGGGATACAATGGCCATGCCCATACACAGAGGCACATAACCGACACAAGGTGTCACTGGGCATGCTCACACACTTAGTAGCACAGGGCTGTCTAGGATGCACTCTGATTTTAAACACGGAAGGCCACAGTGGCCATGCTATTACAGTTAGACATAAAGAACACATTGTAATGGGCTCTGGTGATAGTAGTTGTCATTGTTAGCAGGAACGCTGCTCTACATATATCTGACACCGGTCTTTTGCACAACATCTGCTGCTGTCCATCACCTTAGATGTACCATCCTATACCAAGCACAATACCACAACTCACAGTGATGTCTTGCTAGGAGTGGAAACTGCTTGACCAACACAATGAGCCTTGCTAGGTGTGGCAACTGCGTGAACAACACAATGAGCCAATGTCCTGCTGTAAGTACAAGGTTGTCTACTGTTTGTCATTCTGGGATGACATGACTGACAGTAGATAGGCCTTTGACACATATCACATGCATCCATGATTCAAGGGAGAGGGGATAATACCCAAGTTGCATCTGCCCATATAGTGCCATTCCAAGGCAAATGTCCTAAACACAGGATAGCACCCTGACACCTAGAGGACAACTGCATTGTATGCTTATGCTAACCAGTGCTAGATGTGAAGCGTCCATAATCACAGCTGGCCACTGTACATACAACAATGGGGAGTACTGACATCTGTGCAATGAGGAACACTTGGCTGAAGACTCTGTAGTGTACAATAGCACTACCACCATATACCTCAGAACCATTCATGTGCGCCATAACACAGGTATGGACCACTCCAGGTGGTGGTGTCCCCACATACATAGAGGCCACTGACATGTACTGACCGGTAACCCCACGAAAGGCATCACAGATGAGTCAGGTGCAGGACACAGTGCCAAATGCTGCATTCTAGGATGTAAACCTCAGACACCACCATGCCCTTGGACCACCAACACACATCCATACATGTTGTAGGACATATAAGCGTACACCACAATGTGGCCCTTGACCAGTGGACTGTACCAAGCTCTACATCAACTGTAGAGAGTAGCCATGTACTGACATAGTTGCATCATGTGTTACGCAATGCAATGATACCACTGTCTGTAATCAGGTCAGCTGTACACATACCATGGGCCCTCAGTTATTTACAGAATTAGCAGATGACTGTTGCTGTACACCAGTACACACCCTCATGTTTGGATATGACATACATGTACCTGCCCTGGATATGTACATGCCACACACACACAACATACATGTAAATAGCATAGCTGTTGTTGTCCTTTGTGCAAACAAGTGGCTACAGCCGTTACACACATGCACATGGAATGTAGGTCCATGGCTACTGAATGCTAACAGTACATAAGGTGTGATATCAATGGTGACAGAGGTAACATTCCCTCTGTACCAGTGACCCATTACACCTATCATATCATACAACAGTCCATGTGTCATGTATGTCATAACACATGTCCACCAAGTGCAATGCCTACAAACATGCCCAAATGACAGGACTGTAGGACCTACACACATGTACTTGTAGTGGTGTGCATTCAGATACCATGCTTGTGCAGTTGCTGATGTATGCAGGTGATGTGTATCTTAGTACATCATGCAGTTGCAAAGCAGCCTCAACATTGCCAACTGTATATGGTAATATGCTGAATGTATGGAAAGATGTACCTCAGGTATGGACAGATGTGAAATAACTAAGTGGTGGGGCATCTTTGCAGATGGATGTTTGCTGAGGACAGCTCACAGGTGTGTCACAAGCAGTCCTACAATAACCTGTGTAACCGGTAAACAATGGTTTTGTTAATTGAAGGACACAACACACAACATAGACAGCAGTCAGGGTGACACCGAAGGTAAATCACTTGACACCTGTAATAGTTAAGATGTCCCATGTGCATATATCAGCACTGTTGGCAAAGGAAGCATCAGTACACTTTGTAACGCGTGCAATACTACTGTAAGTCTGTCATACATATCATGAGCTAGGCAGGTGTTTGATTCACAGTACTGACATGTGTGGCTGCATGTGTGTCCATATATGTCACATATGGTGGGGAATACATTTCAATTGTTACTCACTCTCCTGTACACTAGTGTAGACATCTGTACAGACTGCAATGTAGAATGCAGGACATAGGTAGGGGCATGTATCTCACACATATGAGGTATCTGTATGTGCATGAAATATGTGTATTCAATAGTGAATGCCACAGTGTGTGCATGTGTGTGTGTGTGTGTGTATGTGTGTGTGTGTGTGTGTGTACATGTATGTATGTATGGCTGTCTGGTCCCTGGAGTGAGGATGTATGTTACCATAGTGAACTGATATGACCCCTCCCCCCATCCAGGCAATGCAATCTACTATCCGTGTTGATGTCCCCAATCTTAGGCCATTCTGACTACCTGTACATATGTATTTTTGGTGGCGCGTCATGTAGGTGCACAGTACTGTAATGATGATTTGCACATAGGCAGGGGTCCTCACCTCAACAGTAGCAACTGTGTGTGAGTGTGTGTTACTGTGTTGGTGAATCCGTGAGTGTGTGGGTGTGTTACTGTGTCACTGAATACGTGTGTCAATACCTGAGTGTGTGGGTGCAGTTGTGTGTTGACATCCTGTCATAGGAATGTGTATTAGTGCTTCCCAGTGAGGAATCACACTTCCCACTGGCCTCTACCCTTGTAATTATCTAGACCGCTCTCTTACCTCACCACTACATGTAACTGTATCTGTGATGTCACCCAGTATGGATGTCACATCTGTAGCCACAGTAGCTTAATACACAGTTATCATGCTCTTGGATCAGTAGATGTGTTTGGAACATGGGACATTCTCACTGTTATGTGGCAGCTACATGGCGCATGCTGGTATATTCATACATACCTGTGAGTAGTCCACATTGACATATGGGGCACTAACTGCAAACACTGACATCCACTGGCACATGCAATTAGACCTGAAGGAGGAAAGCAGAACATCATGACCAACATGCATTTATTATTGTTATACAAGACACATACTGTTAACAGTATGGAATGCATTGTACACCTGTAGTACATGGTATGTCTGCTGCCTGTCAACAGTACTCAACAACTGTAAACTACACTTATCTTCCTAGTCTGTTCACCCTGTGCATCAGACCATATGAGCATGTCCCTGCACCGATGGTGTGGATGTCAGGGATGCAGCACAAAGGCATCGTCATATGCACAGGGTGATAATGTTTGCCAGAGGCCAAGGCTGCACCATTGGATGACATCATGTGTGTGGGTTAGGGTATTTGATCTAATTGGGTGTGTGTGGATGTTATGCATTTGTGTGTTGCGGTGCCCTACATGTGTATCTGGTGTGTGCTTGTATGTATGCACACAGTTCTGGGATGTGTCTGGCCTACACAGGGGTATTATTGACAGCTGTGGACTGTACAGGCTAGGTTTTACAGTTCACGGTGTCTGGCCACGGACCTGTGACCTGTGCCTGCCAGGGGTTGCACGGGCACTACCAGGCAGAGGTGCAGATTGGGTTGTGTCTGATGACATTTGTCCACTGGAACCGTGTCCCTGTTGGGACCATCCAGGGCCACGTGCACAGCATCTGCTGTGTCATGGTGTGGACAGCACAGCACCAGCTGCAGTGCTACAGCCACTATGGGAGCGGACATGTGAGGTAGCTCGTTCATGTAGACCTGAAACAGGTGATGTAGTAGGCCTACATCATATGCTCGACACTTCACTCTTACCAGATGTTCCGACACAGACAGCTTATGCTTGCGGATTGTCATGCCACAGACAAGGACTCCAACCATTTCACCCAACCATCTATCCAAAGCTTCAGCAATCTACTGTTGAGCATTTACCATTGCCTGGATGTTGTTATTTAAAGAACAGACAGCAGCCCTCTGAAGCCTCTGATCTTCTCTGTTGTGTCATTCAGCACATGCCTGTGCCTCCATTACAGCCTGAAACATGCATCTGGTGACACCAGCTGCTGCGCTTTGTCTTGCAGAGGCATGATGGCCAGATGTCCTCCTACGAGCAGCACTGGCCATGTGCCTGTGTGGGGCATCACCAGTCAGTTGGCTGACACCATGGTGTGCAGGCACACCTTCCATAGCCCCCACACTTTCCTGTTCCAAGCTACCACACGCTAACTGTCCTTCCTCTATGGCCACTGGTGATGGGGTATGTGCAGGCATGGGATCTGTGTGCAGGGATGAGGGGGATATAGGTGGAATGGCAACCAATGACACAGATTCAGACCCTGACAACCCTGCCTGTGCCTCAATCATATGTTCATCATCACTGCTAGAGTCTGTGGGGACACTAACATCAGATGGACCACAGGGGGGCAACACACCTACATCACCTGTGAGGGGCAGACAAGAACTGTACATTACAATCTATACAATAGACACAGGTGCACACACACACACACACACACACACACACACACACACACACACACACACACACACACACACACACACACATATGCCATGGCACCCAACATGCATGTGATATGACAGAAGGCATGCAACATGCATGTGATACGGCAGATGGCATGCAGCACAGACAATAATAGTGGTAGTTATCATACATCCCTGGGTTGCACACAACAGCATGCATGTGCCATAGCAGAAGGCATGCAAATTACACAATCATAGTAGTAGTTAGCATACATCCCTGTGTTACACCATGTAGACCAGCACAGGTTAACAGTACACCTGCCTGATGTGTGACATATGACCTTTACAATCACATGTAGTATGACATATGATCTGCTGACATGTGCAATGACATGCATACATGTTTAACACAATGTTGTCTTGTCAAATATACAGTGGGGTAATGGTGGCCCAATGCAGTGTTGTCTGTCCACCCTACAGATATACTGCACATTTAGCTGATGTGCAAGGCCATTGCAGGGAATCATGAGGCATCTCTATTGCTATACAGTGTGAGTTGCAGACACAGTTCATAGCCATGACTGTGTTCAGATGCAATACATATATTTATACTGTGGAATGTGACCCATGTCACTGAAGTGTATACACTAAACCATGATGTGGAATGTGTGACACAGGTCACTGAAGGTTATACAGATGACACCCCTGCACATCTGCAATCATATTGCTGCTGCCTGGCAACTATGGCCAGACATGGCGAACACATCGGTACACCATGTCCCACATGACATCTGTGTACCACACACACACAAGGAGCAAGTATGACATAGATGTCTGACACCAGCAAGGGGACTGTACTGTATCTGTGGGCTGATGTGGATACTGTACAGGTGACTGCTGTCATGTCATGGCACACTCAATATGTTCAACACATCTTATGTGGTGGATTGATGTCATGCCTACACAAGATGTGCACAGGCCTGTAGGATGTCTAGTGTTCCACATCTGCAATATAACCATTACACAAAGACCATAGTTGGACCATGTGTAGCCATTGTATGACAGGGTGTACACACAAGCACATCACATCTACTGTGTGTGTTGCTTCATGACTCTGGCCATCCTCCATGGCCATGTGTGTACATGTGTTGGCCAAATTATTGTGACAGGCATCTATTTCACATGTCTGTGTTGTCCCATATGACATACACCCATAGATGTCATATGCTACACTGACGACAGTGTTATGCAGACAAAGGGTGGTATGTTTGGTATGTGGGATATGTTTTTCAGGTTAGTTAGGCAGTGTTGCAGCCAGGCCACTAGATGTCATGGACATGTCAAGAGAGCACATCACATTGTGTGACATTCATAGCAGGGCTATGATCCACACCAGTGAATCCTGTGGGCTGGCCATACTCCAGCCCACTGTGTAGTACTGTTTGTATCCCCCACATGTGTAGTTCTGATCTGTAGTATATGTCCCTACAGTGAACAGCACCTCCACCATTGTATGCACAGCTGTCCACACATCTGGCATTGACAGTTTGTGAGGATTCATGTCGGTGATTCACAAAGTTTGCAAGTGTTGCACATGGGTAGCCATTGTGATGCATTGCAGGTCCGACCTGCATATTGTGATAGGACCATAGATTATGTGTACATGTGGTAAATGGCCACATGGCAGATAGATCTGTGCATTACAATGCATTACGATGCCTGATAAATAATAGCAGTCTCACCTGCAACAGGCTGCTGTCGCAGCAGAACACCAGCGGTACCTGAATAGGGGTAACACAGCAGTATGAGCATTATCCACGCCTGTATGATAGCTACAGGGTGCATTGTGCATGTTAACACATACACCAGTACATTAGACTATACTATGGTGTATGCACATGTGTGCATACACAGAGTAGCACACTATAGTATGCGGCATGTGTGTATACATGCCTTGCATATGATGTTACATTACATATTGTACAGTGACACATGCAACTATACGGAATATAGTTGTTATAGGTGCAGTAGTGACTTATCAAGCAACTCCAGGCTCAGTGGTTGAGAGACACCCACCTCCACAATATCGGCTAAGGCTTGTGGATGTTGTTCTGCAGGTGTCCCCAGGTTGGCCAGTAACTCCTCGGTATGTGTGAGTGGGGGCTGGGTTGGTGGTCCACCACCTGTTGCACCTTGTTCCCTGGCGATTGCATTCACATGCGGTTTCGCCCATCTAATGAGGTCTGTACAGTCTGCGCACCTGCTGGTATGTGCGGTCATGGCCACCCACATCATTAACCCTCCTGCAAAGTTCCATCCACAGGGCATTCCGCTGCTGTGCATCCTGTGGCACATGACTGAACAGGATACCATGATTGTCATGTAGGTATGGGATGAGGGCCTCATCCTCCAAGCAGGTATAAGGGGGTAGCCTTGTAAGTGGCATACCTGGAAGACATAATGATGGAAACAGGTCACAGTAACTCACAGAGACATACAGAGCTACAGCTGAACACACATGTCTATCGCATTTATTACAATTAAATAGTTGTCTTTGCAAATCTACATGACACTGACACCACTGACATGTTTGTGTCACACATGTGTCACTCAATGGTGAGTGGATATTATCACCATATATGTGTGTGAGTCACCTGATTACATTGCTCATACTCCATGTGGATGCTGTCTTGATGTGGGCATGTCTGTTTACCTGTACTGGTGTTACTACCTAGCAGCACATGGCTGGATGTCTCCACATTAATGCAGTCGACCTTGATGCTGTGTATATGTCACATATAAAGGCTTATACTGCCTTAACGGACATGACCTGTGACCCTGCAGACTTGCTCATGGAAGATTTTACATGTATGTGTTCTGCCATATACATCTACACTGCACTGTACAGCAATTCAACATCCTGCCTTGTATCATGTATGTAGTGTACACCTTTCATTGGGTACATGCCAGTTTGCCCTATTTCCACACATTCCTACCTTTAGTGTTTTAACCTGTCAGTATGCAAAGCTGCCATTGGTACATCTCATGTAGCTTAGTGGTAGGTTATTGTGAAGATTATGTACATGGTTGCATGTTCTAATCCTGGCAGTGGTAATTTTACCTCTCAGAGCAGGCACTGGTACTGCAAGGGTGATTAACGCACATTTCAGTGGTTGTGTGTTCCAAATGTTTATTATTCTGTGGAATACTACCTATATATGGAAGCTGTGGTTAAGGTATACTATGTAACATGTAAATCATCTGGGAAGATTCCTGTCACGGATACTCCCCATTATTTGGAACTACATCTCTGATTACATTATACGAAACCCCTCACTAACACTCCAGGGAATCCTTGCAGATTGGGTGGGGAACAGTGGATACACCCCAGGGATCCGGCAATTGGCTCTGCTCCACAGAGGGAAAGTTAGTTAATCAATGGGGTGGCAACAGCAGACACTTTTTCGCTATGCTTATGAGTGGCCTTGGGCAGTTAGGCATGTACCTACCTGTGTATCTATGAACCTATACATACAGTATGGACACATGCTGATAGCTTAATTTACTGTTCAGGTATTGCCTTGCCTTGTGCCGATGGCAGTTGTGTGTACAATAGTTGAGGGCTACCTATGTAGGATGCACACAATAAACCACCTATACATGACAATTTACAGGTGGTTGTGTGCCATCCATGTTTGCTGTATGTGCAGGTGGAGAAGGGTGTCAGTCCATAAGTGCCTACACTGTCAGTGTGTGTGCTATACATTCCCTCTTTGCCAAGGCATAGGCATACTGGGCATGCCTCCATCTGCCTACTGGGGCTGGCACAGGGTGTTTGTGGTCTGAGTCCCTCTGCACCTGTGGGGCCCTTGGCAATGATGGTGGGCTGTGAGGGCCTTCACTATTCTGCCCTTGCTGCAGCTGTTTCCACAGGATCATATTGTGTAGCATGGCACATACTATGAAGATGTGGGCACACGTACCTGGAGAGTACTGCAAGGCTCCACCAGATATGTCCAAGCAATGGAACCGTGATTTCAGCATCCCAAACATGCGCTCTATGATGATTCTGGTTTCTGCATGTGCCTCATTATGGCATTCGTGCGTGGCTGTGTATGCATTTCTGATGGGAGTCATCATCCATGGTTCCAGTGCATAGCCAGCATCCCCCACCAGGTGGCCATATGGGATGTGCCCCCTGGCAAATACATGATACAGCTGTGGTGCATGCCATATGTAGGAGTCGTGATAGCTTCCAGGGCTGCAAGCACACACATCCATGATAATGCCCTGGGCATTGCACATGACCTGGCAGTTGATGAAGGGGTATCCTTTGTGGTTTATGTGGTGCCTACCCTGCTCACTGGGTGGTGTCTTGATGTGTATGTGTATGCAGTCTATTGCTCAGTACCTCCAGGTAGTCTGCCACACAGTGGAAGAGACACATATTGCTGGCCAACTCCTCCTGCATTTGGGGGAAATATATGTGCTCAGTGGCATGTGGTAACACGGCATCCAGGAACTGGTGGAGTACCCTGGATGCTGATGCCTGTAAGATCCCCATGATATCCCCAGTTGGTCTTTGAATGATACCTGTGGCTACTAATCTCAAGCTTACACATACCTTTGTGTCCACTGGGATGGGGTTTCCCTCTGTTACTTCTGGCTCTGAGGCATGGCCGGCACAGCTCAACAAGTTGCTGTATGGTGTCCCTGTCCACCCTGTAACGCTCTACTATCTCCAGATAATGTAGCCCCTGGTAGGTTACCCTGGGTCTGAACACTCTTCTCCTCCTCTGGTGCCTGAGATGGTTGTCAGCATCATCCTCCACACCACTGTCAGTCTCCAACACATGCTGGTGAATCAAAGCTATGGCAGCCCCTAACATGTACATATTAAAAGTTCCCCATCTGTATACACCAATGGTGCAAAGTGTCTGGGAATACACAAGTGTGGGTGTGGGCTGTCACACCTTATACTATTGTACAATGGATGATGCTGATGTAATTGGGTTTGTATATGCAATTACAGCTGCAGGGTATCTTAATTATGGGTTTTACAGCAGGTACTGCTATTGTGGGGCCTTTGGTGTTGACTTACGCTTGGCTGCCATGATTCATCTATTGCCCTATACTTCACTTTTCAACCTGCTTTCCCTTCCATTGTCAGGCATGCATCCAGCTGCCTGCTTTCTTGTTTTGTACTTTCACAACCCAGGATTGTGCTGTGAAATGTGGTATGTAGCTGATCTACTGCAAGTTTGCTTTGTTCTGCTGTGACAGTTCTCTTTTCTTTGCAGTACGGCACCTCCCCTTTCCTGTTCTGCAGGTAGCTGCTAGCAGCCTTGTTAGCTGTTGTCAATGGCCCACTGTGAGTTCCTATGTGTTAATTACTCATTTGTACTTCAATTACCATGCTGCAGCATTTCCTTATTGTATTCCCATATCCTTCCTGTTTCAGCTGTGGTGCACACAGAGCACAACCGTTTACTGGGTTTTGAACGCGTTTTCATCCACGTTCACATGCACTTTCGGTTACCTTGTGTACTCTCAGCTAAGCAAAGCTATGGCTACTTCCCCACCCCTATCCTGTGGCTTTGCTTAGCAACAGGCAACCTGGATTAGCAATGCACCAATGTGCTTACAGCTATGGTGGCGCACCCCTCTCTTGATGTCATGTTTACCTTCAGGCCACACCTCGGTGTTGTACTGCTACGCCATGTGGTACATCCTTACATCGACAGGGAGTTTGCAATTCAGTATTACTTGACTCATTTGCATGGCATTGACTACTAATTCCTAGTTACCATGCAGAACACTGTCACAGACCCTTAGCAACCCTTGCACCATGGTTGTGGTGTAGCATGCGTGCCATTGACTATTATGGGGAATTCATGAATTGTGTTATATTTCAGTTTTATGGCATCTAAATATATTTTCATTGTGATCCCATTTGCGCACCGATGCACTGCGGTTTTACTTTGCGTTAGTGTGGCCATGACATTAAATGTTATTTTTTATGTGGTGTGCATTTTTTTTATGCCATTGGCTATATATTTAGCCATTGGCATATATTAACACTATAATACGTAAGTTTGGTCCACTTTCATGGCACCGATTTTATGTTTGAAAAAATGTAAACCTTTTTTTTTGGTTTACATTTCTTCATGCTTACGCTATGCCTGCACCACTTCATGAATTGCTATATACCTTCATTTGCATGCTACACTGCTGCGCATGGGGTAATTAGCATACATGCTCCGGGAGCTGCAGAGCTCTGGTTTACGCTGGTAGTGCACGTGGAAACAGCTCATACCTGAATCGCTCGGCGGCCATATTTGGCGTTAGATCACCAATGCTACTCCGGCACCTGGCACAAGCTTTATGAATCCTGGGGATAATCTCCTTGTAAGTCCCAATAAAACTAAAACTATTCCTTTTGACACCATTTAAAGACATACATGTGAAGCTCCCCTCTCACAAACGGATGCCTAGAAGAATAACATTTCCCTTTTTGATACCTGTAAGTACTTAGCATGTACCTAGACCCACATCTCTCTTTCACTCATCACACTGGATGCAAAGCCTCCAAAGTTTCTGCACACCTGGAATGTGCATATAAAGTTGCTGCTGATCTTGTTATAAATGTTAGACTATCCATAATAAAAATCATTTGCAAACCCAAAATAGAAAATTGCTTACACTAATTATACTGATAACAACCAGACAATCAATGAACATATTTTGATAGACTAAGTAATGGCTAAAAATGGTCATGTCTGACAAGTAAACTAGAGCCATATGTAATTCACCTATTTCCCAGATCTTGCACCCTTCAACTGTCTACTGAGGAGGAGAAAAAAATGTCTTCTGTATAAATTGAGGACTGAAAAAAAATCTTGAAACTGTAGCGAACCATATGCTGCAGATGTAACTTGAATCTGTAGCAAACCGTATGCTGCAAATGTAGCATGTAGCTCATTACAGTTACAGCACCACTCACAAGTGTCTTCAGTACTTAAATCCTGACCACAATTACAGTGCTGGCATTCATTTCTGAATGGTGGCACTGCAGCAAAACATCATCAGCAACTGCTAATGGCACCTGCTAATACTTTACACCCAGGAAGGCTGTCTCCTTTGCCCCAACCAAGCTACCCTTCTGCAGCCAACCTATCTGGTTAACTATTTATTATTTATTTATTGGCATTTGGTTACCGGGAAAGTCCAACTGGGTGGAAGCCCATTTTCAGTGGAGGCCCAGGGAAAAAAGCAACAAATTATTATAAAAGATTTTAAGAAGAATCATTTTATAATCTTTAAAAATAAAACAAAAACATCTGCAGTTCAAATAATTATAACACATTAGACATAATACAAAACATTTGTTAAAATCAGTACAAGGTATATGACAATCATTTAAAATTTAGAGAAATGTTATACAGTTTGTAGAGAAATTAACTGTAAGTTAGTCTAATACAAACAGGAATTGCAATATGAAGTGAGGGAAAAACAGGCTTATGGTATATTTAGAGAGAAAGTCAGGGAAGGGAATTAGATACCCGTAAGAAAGTAAGTTAAAAGGGGAGAGTAAGGAGGTATAAGGAATTAAACTTATAAATAATGGAATAAATAAATATTATTTCTGTTTCAGTTGCCCTTTTCAGAGAAGTTCAGATACTTACATTCTGCTCTCAGGAGCCAATAATGTGAAGTATGTTGGACACTTCATTATCAGCCTTCTTTCCATTAATAGTTGTGGCAGAGATAGTCCTATAGTTTGTAACAACATATTTGTGTAACTTAGCAGAGCTACATAAACATCCATGTTGAAACATTTCCCTTTTTTCAACATGTTTTTCACAGTTGATCATGTTTTGCACTTGAAAACGGATTGCAGACCTTTTGTACTAAGTGTAATTGCAATCTGTTGAAACTCGGTAACATGAACATTTTCTGAATGGTTGATATGTATATCAAGGACTTGTTTGTTACAGCTTATTGATTACTGTGGTATAACCCAAAATAGTAGGACATTTTGCTTATTGTGCTGAAGCAAGTCATCTACCTTTCACAAGTTATTTTGATATTGGTTTCTATAGAAACCACAAGAGCATATATTTTTTTAATTAATTGTTAAATTTGTGTTACAGTGATAGGTCAATACCTGATATCTCCTAGCTCTCTCCTTGCATTTAGATGTTCCCAAATGTGACTTATGGACTTTCAAAAGTATTTGAATTCTCAGCTGATGAGGTAATAACTTTTTCACCTTTAAATAATAAGCCTTATATGCAACGCAGTTTTTCTCAGTTATTTGCACTGTACGGCCAACTTGATATTATTGCTTTTTTCAGCTGCTGCATTGCTGTATCTTCTCTTGTTACAAAACTGAGTTCTTGCAGCTTTTTTGATGTCACTGGAATTTATGTCATGAACCATAGGAATTTCCAGATTTGTTTCAGCAGAAAAAAAATCCAGTTCATTCACATAAGGCATACTAAGCATGTCAGCTTTATGTCAGCTTAAATGCCTGGCAGTTGGTGCAGAGGGTTAAGGTTGTGAGCTGGATTTCCTGTAGCACAGGGTTTGATTCCCTCAGCTCTCACTTACCGACTGTGTGGTCTTGAGCAAGTCGCTCTACCAGAATGATCCAGATTAACCCTCAAAATGGACTGCATGCCCTGTAGTCCTAGATGGTTAACAAATAGGTATTACTATGCATTAGTCTGGTTTGTAATTGACATCAGTATGAAACTGCTGCAAGTCAGAACCAAATACTTTCCATGTGCTGCTTTGAAATCATTTGTAAATGTTTGTGATCTGTCTCAGCTCTATTATGATCTCCAAATACATAATCATGAAATTTCTGAAGTAACACTCATCATTTCTTTGTTAGCTTTGTGCTTTTGTTAATACTGTTATTGCAGTTGCAGTTGTCATGCAGTCTTGCAGTAATACTGCCAATTGTTCTTTTTTAGTTGCCTTCACATGAAATATTGCAGGCAATGCTGATTCATAATGCTTGAAGGCAGGTACAGGTCATAGGAGTCTCTTCAGTAATTCAGTGCTTCAAGCTTGTTCAGATCAACTTTAATTAGATCTTGCTCAAAAAGCTTTTTTGATGTATAGTTATGGACATGCAGAGGTTTTATATCTCTAAGAATCGCATTAATAGGAGTTTGTTGGACTTTACATATTAAATCAAACTCAAAAAGCCTAAGTGAATCATATTATAGTTGTAAAACACTAAATGACAACATAAACCAACTAACAAAATCACGACAGCACTAAGCACTAACTCTCTATGCTCTATATTAAACATTTCTTGATTTTTCAGTTATTTTTGTTATTGCTGGACTTTGCATATTGACAATGGCCTAAGATTTATGACTGTCAAGTGGTAATCCATTAGCAGATGACCTGTGTATTTCAAAGATTATATATAATCTGATTCTATGTTTTGTTTAGTTTAAGCTTTGTGATCTAAAACTGTCCAGTAGTTTAATTAATCTGACTTAATGATACTGTTTCATAGTGTCCCCGAGTAAAATGCTGCCTATATTTGCAAGGTTTTCTAAGTCTCAAACTATGTCAGTTGCAGCACATGGAAAGACTTCTAGTGCAAATGAAATGCCAAATAATAGCCTCAGAAATGCATATCTGTCTATTAGTGATTTAAAGGTACACAACCTAGATCTTGCTCCATCTACTTTAATTTGACAAAATTCCTGTTAAGAGTCCAGTACCAAGAAGTTTTTAAGCACAGTAAAAATGACTACTTCTACTGTCTGTAAAGGCTAATGATCTCTCCTGAGCCATTTGGTTTATGTTGCCGGTGTACATAAATTCTGAATTTGAACTCTTCATAACAGTCACCATGCTGTTAACCCACTAGCCTACTTAGTTGTTTGGAATACCACTCACTGTTTCTCTTAAGTTATTAATGTATCTTTTCTATCAGAGCTGCAGACATTCTACACAGAATGTGTATCACTGGAACATCTTCGGTTGACAATAAAATATGCAGCTTCCAAATATCTTAGACCATTAAATAAATGACAGCACCACGCTTCTATTCTTAGAACATTGCAAATGATAAAACTGATACCTTTTGCTGCAGTTCCTTTTTTCTGTGTTCATTTTGTCTGCAAAGCTTTGAAATGCTGTTTCACGTTTATTCACTCACTTAATTGCTCCATTCCAGCACTTTCTATACTAATTTAGACATAAAGCTACTTAAACACGTTTGTACACTCAACTTGCACATTCTAGTTGTTTCTATCAGTATGTGAGCTGTCATTCATGTAAACTGGACTGCCACACACAATCCATTGCCACCTTTAGATTCTTTCTATTTCATTCACTCTAAATGAAGATGATATTTTTATTGACATTTTAAAGCTGATTAGTCTGTTTTTTTTTTTTTAAACCATACCAATGGATAACAAAATGCAGCTTTGAAATGTATATTTATTTGATTTTATAAAGATTGCAAAGCTGCTATGAGAGAAAGTTGTTTGTACAGTTTATTTTAGCAGGCACATTTCAGTCAGATTTGCCCAACAATTTTCTGGTGGAATTCATAGTCCTGTAATTCACATCTGTGTAAGGGTGGTCAGTGACTGCATTTAAATCAAAGTATGAACAAATGGCAATGGTTTCACAACTTCCCAGCCAAGCAACAAAAATGCCTACAGCAATTCTGCCTATAAAATGAGATGAAACCAATGTAGTGTTCTGCCAAGAAATTCACACACACACACACACACACACACACACATATATATATATATATATATATATATATATATATATATATATATATATATATCTATCTATCTATCTATATATATATATATATATATATATATATATATATATATATATATATATATATATATATATATATACAGATAATGTCACAAATGCTATTAGGCATTTTCAGCTGAAGACTGCAGGCATTGTCCTGCATGGATCTCTCAAGAACTTCCACAAGAACTTGAATTTCTTTCATTTAATGTAAAGGTAGTCCTTTCATGAACACCCTCTGTGGACTTTTATAAGGATGGAAAATAAGGAGATAGGAAAGTAGAAATTTGGAAGAGATAAGACAAGGGACACAAAGAATGAAGACATTAAGATAATTATGCAGGAGGAGGTACAAGAAGAGAAACAATGCTTTTTTTTGTGGGGGATAGATAAACCTTTTCAATTTTTTTAATAAAAAAGTTGGAGATGTTAATTTGGAGTGTGTGGAAGAGAGGGTTAGGGAAAAGTGAAGGAAGACAGAAATGCACAGGAGCACCGTGTTTGGCTGATGGTGGGGTGGGGCAAGACATACAGAAGGCTGACAGACACAAAAGGGAGTTGGATGAGGTATCACCACTAGCTACCATCCAAGTCTGGCAGACCTTTAACATCCTCCCTGTGTTGATGACACTAGAGAGTGGTGTTAGTATGGGAGAGGAGGCCTCTGATTACTCAATGGTCAGAAGTGACAGGGTCAGTGAGTCTTATAACTGCTAGAGTAGAGATTGTAATGGTTTCAGTTACCTCTGTACTGCTCTCTCAACTGCTGCCTCAGTCAAGTCCTGACAAACATGGAGTTCACAGCTTACAAGGCTGCTGCACACCAGGGGGCCCAGAGGGGTGAAGCTACCACTCCTGCTTTGTGAAGACATCCTCAGACAAGCAGGGGAGGTGTTGAGTGCTCCCTCACCTTGGAGGCATGCAGCTGGACTGGCAGAAAAACGTAGCATAAAAGGGAGACTAAAAAGAGTGAGGAAGAAACAACAAATGGACCTGTAAGTGTTTTGAAAACATTGCAGTTTATTAAATAAAATTCAATTAAATGTTTATTCATGTATTCAGAAATAGCTGTTTAGCAATGTTACCCAGTTTTCACTTAGTACTCAAATGACTGCATTCTGAGACTTGCTTATTGATGGTGCTTGTTATTAATGTTTGCTATGCATATGAATTGCCAACTGCTTAGTTTATGGATTATTTCAGCACTGAAAAGTACAGTTTTACTACTCCAGAGATAGTTAATGCTGTCACCTCCAATGCAAACAATTTATATAATGCAGTTCATTCCATTTCAGTAGTTCACTACAACACATTGACATTCACATCTGTTTTTACTACACTGAGACTGATGGTCTGACTGTGATCTATTAGAATGAAACCAAGTCCTTCATTAAAGAGCAGAGCTTTTTTTTTAAAGGGGATATATTTTTATATGACTTTTCACGTTTCATACTTATGACTGCTCTGTCCAGCCTTGCCACTCTTTGTTGAAGCTATTGTCTATTATATATAACTTTCACCTTGGCTGTGAAGATATGGAAAAAAAAAACAGATGGCTACTTACTTACCCATTCCATTTTTGCGTGCATCCTAGTTAAAAGCAATTCAGCACTTGCAACTTCTTTGAAAAGTATCATTTTCTTTAACTGCTGTCAGTATATTCTCACCTCTTGCATGCTTCAAGTTCTGTAATAATTCACTGTCTTTTCTTGAGAAAATGCAGCATGCTACTCTGTGAATATGAGACTAGGCTTTGATGAAACATTTCTTGCAAAAGTATTATGGTTTATGCCTTTCCTTCAAGAAGACTAAGGTATACAGTTTTAATAGACGTTGCAGCCAGTTCTAAGCATTCATGAGATGATGCGGCCAGAGGCAACAGAATGTTTGTGGAGAGGTGGGGATTTGGGTAATGATGTGCCAGTCTGCTTCTGCACCTTATGGTACTTCTGTGACCTCAACAGATAATCCATTTCAGGAAGGCCACTTTTCTGCAATGGTTGCTGACTTAAAAAGAATTGTATGTGACCAGTCTGAGTTGCAGTGAAATATCCCCACCAATGTTCTCCTGTGTGTATGGGACTGTATAACTGCCATTAGTTCTCTGCAATGGTAATTCATTATTTAATTTTGTATGTCATTCAGAATGGCTTAAAGCATTGCAGTTTGCAATAATGGAATTACACTCAATATTATACAGTGCAGGCAATTTCTACTCAGCCTCCAACCTTACCCTAGCTTGGGTGTGGTGCCCTGGTCAATGCAGCCATTGCTAAAGAGAAGGACATTTCTAGAAATTACCAATAGTGTTACCCATATGTGTGCAGATGGTAGTGCAATATAATTCTAATAGCTTTCACAGTACAACTACTGCTAAGCATAACATTTGTGATGATATTAATAGAGAACAATTAATACCACTACATTACGTCACTGTAATGTTTAGCAAATAAATATTTATTAACAGGTAGGATTGTGACATGGCAGCAGGAATACCTTTTCAACAGCAGCCATGAAGTGTTACATTTTACTGCCTTGCTTAATGCATTAAAACTAACTTCTGATGTACACATGTATATATACATAAATATTTATGTAATACTCAAAAATGCACACACACACACACACACACACACACACACACACACACACACACACACACACACATGCACACACACGCACGCACACGCATGCACATTCACGCACGCACCATCACACATGCACACTATATCTCTCTCCCTATGTACATGTAAAAATACTTGTTTGTTTCTGTGTGCATATTTCTCTACATATACATTATCTGCTTACAGGAACATAAAAATAGAAATATGATGCTACATGTAGGCAACCACTCATAGATGAGTGTACACACACACACACACACACACACACACACACACACTTATCATTTATTGGCATTTGTTTAAGTCTGACTGGGCACAGGTACCCTTTTTCAGCGAAGGCCTGGGGAGAAAAGATCCAAGGTAACAAATTTAATGCAATGAATATTTGCAATAACACATTTTATAATGCAGTTTCAGTGAATACATAGCATAGTAGTTGATATAATAAAATTTGTATTGATGTTCACAAACATTGGTATACAAGCTTTGTATTCAGAATTTAGAGACAGAAGAGAGGTATATAAGATATGTAGGAATGATTTAAGAAATACAACAGTGTGGGGTATTAGAGGAGATAGGCAAATTTAAGTGATAACAGAAAAGTAGCAATGGAATAGTAATTTGGTTGTGCTAATTATAACTGGGTATAGTAATTTAAGAATTTTGATAAAGTGAGGCATTAGAAGGGGATTAACATGTTAAGTGATTTAGTGGTTTAAAAAGAGGTATAAGAAAGGTGATGAAGGATGTTAGGAGAAGCTATGTCTCAGGATCAGAGACAAAGTCAGGAGGCAGAGAGGACGTCTTTTAGTAATTATTTAAAATGATGAAGGTGTGAAATAGACCGGAGTGATACAGGAATTTTATTCCAAATTTTAGATTCATTATTGGAATAGAGATTAACTCCCAGCAGCCCATTGTGGCTTGTAGATGGTAATCATTTTTTAACATCTAACCAAAGGTAATGGTTTGGTAGGTAATGGAATATGTAGTTAATTGCTGGGCAGGTAAATTGGGTATACATATTTTTTGTGGGTTAAGATGAGCTGGGTATAAGACAGGTGGTGAGGAAATTCTAGCCAGCTAAGTGTTTTTAGTCCTATACAGAGGTGGGTATCTTTAGTTTTTTTTTTTTTTTGCAAGCAAATCTGACAACTTTGTTGTGGCATTGTTCAAGTTTAGAACTCAGTGAGACTTGTAGGTCCTGATGAGGGCTTCAAATAGGAGATAGAGTAAGAACCAAGTGGTAGCTATAGTTACCTTGCCAGAGTTTGTAAAGAATTTCTTTATTTAAGGGGTATCTAATTTTTGATGAGTTTTCTTGATGCTGTTGTAGATAGGTAAATCAAATTTAAGATTGTCATTGACTGTTATGTCAAGTAGCTTTGCATTTGAGGTAATGTCAATGATGTTATTATTTAAGGAAGACATTTTAAAGTTGTTATTTTCATGGGAATGAGATTTTGAAAAAAAAAGAAAAGTAATTTAGTTTTGGGGGGATTTAATAGCAGGTAATTATCCTGTAGCCAACTTTCTTTATAGTTAAATGCTTCTTGAGTAATTCTGTGAAGATGTATGAGGTTATCTAAAGTGCATATTTGGGAAGAATCATTAGCATATTGTATGAGGGAAGCTTTCTGGGAGGATTTATGTAGACTTTCAGTAAAAGAGGCCTGAGAATGGAGACCTGTGACATACCAGTATTGACAGTAAGGAAGGGAAAAAAAGACAGAAAGCCATTTAACAGACTGGTATCCATCGGTTAAGTAGTTGTTAAACTATAGTAGTGTGGGTTGTGAGAGCTCTAGGGAAGTCTGTTGACCAAAGAGTCTTTGGTGAGAGACTAGATCAAAAGTTTTAGAGAGATCAATGAATAAGGAGAAAATGTTCTTGCCTTTGTCTCTGGCTTATTTAATAGTATCTGTGAAGACTAATAAGGCCACAGCAGTGCTATGGGTCAGTATAAAACCATGCTGTGTGGGGGTCAGGAGCTTTTCCTGTAGGATGTGTTCAAGCAGTTTTGTGTGAACTCACTTTTCCAGAAGTTTTGACAAAAGGGATAATAAGGCAATAGATCTGAAACTAGTTATATCAGATAAGATTCATGCTTTATGAAGTGGGATGATGAAGATTTTTTTTCCATAGAGAAAGAATGTATGATTCCCTGATAGATGTATTGATTAGGACATACACAAGATAGGCTATAGAGATAGGCTATATCTACTGTGCAGGACATAACATACAGTACTTACTGCAGAACTTTAACCTTCTTTCATGAACCTCCAAAACCCACCTAGTAAGCTGATCCCCACATTGCCAGTGCAGGTCATTGTACCTATGGTGCACCTGCTCCTCAGAGTGGGGGCTCCCAGACAGGGATGATGTGCATCTCCCAATTCTGGGCAGATATCCAGACATCAACTTTTTCCAACTTGTCATTAGCAATACCCTTATCTATTGTGCAGAGTTAGTACTTCTACAGAAGATAGAGAAGGATTTTGGTTTCCTTTGCTTACCACCTTGGAGCTCAGCTCTGATCTTTAACAGATGCCATTCCAATGAATTTCCAGTAAAAGAATGAGATGGCGAAGTCTAGTGTAGGTGATACTAGGATGTGAGCCATATCTCCTGGGGTCTATCATCACTCTGTCCAACCAATATACCAATTAAGGACTCAATACCTATTGAAATGATATCTGTGGAAGGATTTGGTGTAGTAACAGGATATGTAGACCTATTTTTCCAATTCCTTTTTTAGTAAATAAATGTAAATCTTCCTGGAATGTAATATCAGGACAGAGGTTTATCCTTTTCTCTTTTTTAGTTTTTTCTAAACGTAATTTATTTATTTATTTTTAATAATATATGCTTTGAATGTGGTATCACAGTTGTGTTTCACATGTCTTCAAAAGTGCTCTTATGTGATGAATTTGATTCTTGTAGCTCACTTTTTTGTGGGAAACATGCAACCAGCTCAGAAAAAAATATATCAGGAAATGTTATAATTTACTCTTTTGTGACATGTTGTTATGTACTTTGTTTTAGGGACTATGCTGAAATAGTAAGATAAGGGGGCTGACTATAGCTAGCCGAATGCAGGGTATGCATATGTGGTCTACATTGTGATTCATAGAGCTCAACATGGCTGAGGCTATTTTGCACAAGATCTTCTTATATCATCTCCAACTTATGTCATCTGGCTTCAGTCCACCAACTTAGATGTTACGAAGCTTCACACTTCTGCAATAGTCCATGAAAAGTTCAAACAGATAAAAAACGTTTATTGACAACAGGTATAAGAAGAAACTGGAAACTAGTAAAGGCAGTTATCAGTGTAATTCAGGGTGAGCTCTTCAACAGAAACCATTTGAAATGGTGTGGCCCACTAGAATGAATCCCAAAACATAGAGACTGAATGGCCAAAAAATGACTATACATATACTAAGTCCAAAGATGGCCAGTTCTTGGAATATTCCCTTTTCTCCTAGGTATGGTGATCTTGGAGTTGGTATATACAAGGGTATACTGACTCCAAGACTTTTCCTCTGAAAAAAAAAGTTTAAAGGAGAAGACTCATGTTTGAGATTTGCTCTTCTCCTGGATTTTTAATCTTTTTTTTTTGGTCTGTTGGCACTCTGTGTAATGAGTGCTAGCATTTAACTAGGAAGCAGTCTTCAGCAGTGGTTTATATTTACTGGTAAGACATGATGGTTAATAGTATTTTGATGGATTAAACATTTCACACTTGAGACTGTATAAGGTGCCATTTTCATTGCTGTCATCATGTATTAAATGGGTTACTAGTGGCAATGGTCACTGGGTAAGGGTCATATGCAGAGCGAAGGCCAGCAGATTGTAACTAATGAAATACATGTCATAGTACTTAAAAACGTGTTTATTCTCATTTTTTGTCTGCATTTTGATTTAATATCTCTGTAATCTGTACAACTGTACTTATTCTTCTTCTTCTGTGTTATAGCTGTATATCTTAGTGTTGACCTTAGTTGTAGTAAAAGCCTTTGTCTGGAGGCCTTGTCTGTTTTCTTAGTGGCAGTAACTTTTCAGAACTGGTTTCATCCGGCGAAAGTATTCCTGCATCTGTATTGTTTGGTTTCTGTCCTGTGTTTTAAATCAGATATACCTGTTGCTCAGCCAGCTGCAGAGAGATTGACCTACTGCCAGCTGTGATATTGAGAAAAAGCCACCCTCCCTGTTCTTGGTTTGGTGTTAGTGTTGGTGGCTCTGGAATTGCCCGCCCCTCATATAATTCTGTATTTGAACACTCCTCCTGAGTCCATCTCATTTGCTCACTTAACGAATACAGTGAGATCATATTCCGAGTCTAGTGTTTACTTTACATAATACAGAGACAATATTTGAGAATGCCAACCCACTTAGGTTCTTCCCTCCTCTCTCCTTGCACTTTACTAACAAAAAATAAATACATAAATAAATAAATAAAAAACAAATTCATCTGCTTTTACTGTATTTCTGTTTCCTCCTATTTTATTTTGCCTTTGTCTCTTCTTAAAAGTACTCATTTTTATTTATTATGCTGCACTTATTGCTGCTTGGTAGCAGCCTGATTAAATTGTAACTGTTATTCTAAGTCTTTTGGTTTAAACACTTGGGCTTCATACAGGCTGTTTTACATTAAGAAGGTTTGTGGTCTGCACTGTTGTGGCAGGACAGGTAGCTTACATCCTTCTAAGCTGGGAATTGCTGATTGAAAGCTCAGTGTCTGCTATTCTAAAAGTGTATTAGTTCTGGTTTAAGCATTTGGGCTTCAGGCCAGTTATTCTACATTAAGAAGGTTTGTGGTCTGCACTCTTGTGGGAGGAGAGGCTGGATTCTGCCCTTCTGAGCTGGGAATTTCTGGTCACAGGCTTATTGTGCCTGCTTATTGGAACTGTTTCTTTCTGAACTTGGTGCAGCTTGTTGTTGTAGCATAGGACCAGATTCAGGCCTGCTGAATCTGGCTTTGTTTGTATAACATGAGCACTGATCCAGGCCATCTTTTATGGAGAAGGTTCCCTTGCACCCTTGTAGCGGGAGTGTGCAGTTAGAACTTGTCTGATTGAAGACTGCTGGAACAGGGCTCAGTTTTGAGTTTTTGTCTGGTTAATTGGGTAATTTGTTAAATCAGATTGTTCATTTTCTATTGTTTTACATATATATAAAAAAATTGCACTTTATTCATCTGCTTTTACTGTATTTGTGTTTCTTCCTACTTTATTACTAGGGGCATTGACTACAACTCTGAACTGAGATATATAACAATAAGCATCTTTTTATGCATATATAAAGTGTTTTTTTTATTGTATCTGCTTTATTTTCTGAAAAAAAAAAAAAAAAAAAAAAAATATATATATATATATATATATATATATAAAAATATATATATATATATATATATATATATACTTGTTTTCCGCCTTTCTAAGCTAGTATAGTCCAGTTTTCAGATTAGTGCTGAATTCAGGGCTGTGTTACAAATCTCTGTGTTTGCCCATACCTTACTCGGATAGAAGGAAGTTTCTCTGTTCACCTGTGAGAGAAGGGAGCTTTGAGGAGCCTATCTGTCCCTGGAGGAGTGGTTTCAGCCCAGAAAGTAGTAGTTTATTGGCCATTTTGGGCTAATTTCTATCTCTTTCATTTCCCTGCTATAAAAAAACGCATTTTCCCAGTTTTGCCACCAGGCAGTGCTGGTTAGCTAGGGTATAACTATTCCTGGCTCCACAAAGTCTCCTCTTCAATCTTTCTCTTGGAACTAGACAAACTTTCAACTTGAGCACTAAAGCCATTCATTTCTCAGCCCGGCACTTGCTCAAAACTCATAGCAAGCACTTATAAACCCTAGCACTACAGAAGGACAAGGCTGTCTATTCGACCTTACCAGCCATTCAGTAAAACAGTTTACTATACCTATCCAGGCATGTCCAAAGGGCAGTTTCAGGTGTACTCTCCAGTCCAAATGGTGAATCTGGGCATTTTGAGGCAATGTTACAACTGCCTCATTTACACAGACAACCCTCTCTTCCTACCACCAAACACTAATGCATGTGAGATATGCAATTATACAGCCAAACTGGAGGCTAAGCTCTCTCACCCAAGACTGGATCAGACAGTAAAGAGGAGAAGGGAAATACTGGCATCACACCACCAGTCTCACGTAGGCCCATTAAACCAGCACCGGCAAAAAACACACGTAAATACATGAAAACCTACTCAGAGGCTCTAAAAAAAATCTGCAAAAGCAACAGAGCCCTCCAAAGCAGACATCCAAGCAACCTCCACCCCCCAACACAAACCATGAAATGCATACTTCACAAAACCAGTGTGCCACGCAATCACATTCTTCAAGGCAAAATAACATACCCAACATACTAGTAATAGGTGACTCTATAGTCAGGAACACTGACGTCCCACTCACTAGGCTGAATAAGGAGAAGGTTACTGTTAGCTGCCTGTTGGGTGCCACGATCTGCCACATAACACAAGCACTCAGGTCACTCCAGAACAAGTACAAAAACAACTCTGTCATTGTCCATGTTGGTGTGAATGCCCTAAGCCATACCTCCCTGGACTACATGAAAAGAGACATGGTAGAGCTCTCTGATCACGTAGCTCAGGCCGCTATGACCCTGACCCTGAGTAGCATCCTTATAAAGAAAAAATGATCAATTTCAACAATTGGCTACGTTTCTGGTGTCATTCAAAGGGGATCCAGTGTCTGCCTGGGATGACATGCTCGACAAGCCATGCTGCTTCACTAGACATGGCTTGCACCTGTCACCCTTAGGCTTTCAAATACTGGCCAAGGCTCTTGCCACCCCATAGTGCCTTTTTTAGTCAAGGCTCTAAAGACAAACCCACCACCATAAATAGCACAATTAACAAAAATCTGAGGGTAATACTACTCAATGCCAGAAGTCTAAACCTCAAAATGCACGCACTCAAGGCACTCCTCAGTATGGAGAAAATCGATATATGTGCAGTAACTGAAACCTGGTTTAAGGCTCCAGAGAACACCCCAGCACTACCTGGCTACAACTAATACCATACATTTCAGCCACAGAACCAGGACCGAAATACAAAAGATGGGGGAGTATCCATATTCATCAAGGATACCCACACCTCCAGGTTAGTGGCACAGCACAATGCTTCAGATATTATCCACGTGCAACTAACAATGGGCAAAACTGCAATTCAAATTGTAGCTTGCTACAGATCACCCACCATGTCCCAGGACCCCCATTCTGCATTTCTGAAAACACTGGGTAACATAAAGGTCCTACCAAACACTCTAACATTCAAGAAAAACTATCTTACACTTGTTGAAGGTTTACCAGTGGAAAAATGAAGAAATGCAAAAGAAAAAACCTCTGGTATTCCACCACAGCAAATATTCACCACGATAAAGTCCTATGTCAGGCAGCGAACAAGTTTAATAGTTGAAATAAAAACAATAAAATTCCAAGATAATGAAACGATAAGCGCTTTCGGCTATTTAGCCTTCTTCAGACCGTTATCTTTTAATTACAGCACTTCATATTTATATTAAAAACTGACCAATAAAATTTAAAATTAGTTATCTTCTTATCCAATCATATCTATTCATTCTTATTCTTTATTAGAATATCCAATAATCTTTCTTTAACATTACTAAGTGACCTATGATCATGATTTATTGGAATTTTATTGTTGTTTTAATTTCAACTATTAAACTTGTTTGCTGCCTGACATAGGACTTTATCGTGGTGAATATTTGCTGTGATGGAATACCAGAGTTTTTTTTCTTTTTTTAAACAATCTAATATTGGTTGATTTCAACTACCCAAATATTAACTGGGAGAACTACTCAAGTACTAACTCCCTTGCCCAACATTTCCTAGAATTTATAAACTCAAACACCCTGGAACAACTGGTCAACACTCCCACAAGAGGTGACAACATATTGGACCTGGTCATCACCAACATGGGCGACCGGTGTTCCACACCGGAGGTCAACCCCTCAATGGTTAGATATGACCATAAACAAATCACTAATTATATCCACATTCCGCCCCCACCCCGAACAAGGAAACCACCATGAAAAACTTTTCAAAAGCAAACTTCACTTTACTTAAGACAGAGGTGGAAAGTTTCAAAGCCGCCATGCTAAAGGATAATGCTGTCCAAGCTGCAAAATCCTTTACTAATGCATTCTATGGGCACCTACAAGAATGCATGGATCATGCTATCCCAAGCAAAACCAAGACACACTCCTCCAAGAAAAGGAAACCAGTCTGGTGGACCTCCTGACATAAACAAGCTATACAATAGAAGGAGGAAACTAATACAGAAAAGAGTAAAATCCTAAGAAGGAAAGACATCCCTGATCAGTATCAGCAAGAAACTACGATCCCTCATAAAATCGTCCAAGTCAAGCTTTGAAAGCAAACTTGCCAAGGACTCCAAAGATAACCACAAGGCATTCTTTAGCTATGTCAAGAATTTATGTGGCAATGCTCAGATCTGCTCAGAGTTAGTGCAGAATTGCACAAAATACACTGAACCAATCGATATTGCCAACATCCTGGCAGACAGGTTTAGTGCAAACTTTACCCCCCTCTCACCCCCAAAAGGGCCCTTAACCATACCAGAAGAATGTAGAGCCCCTGAAATCACAGACAGGTTAAAATAGCCCTCTCCAAAACCAAAAACACAGCAACAATGGGACCGGACGGTGTCCCAGGCTGCATCCTACATGAGCTCAAAGATGAACTAACTCCTCACCTAAACACACTGTTCAAACTCAGCGTCTCCAAAGGCTACATACCAATAGAGTGGTGCACAGCAATGGTTTTTCTGCTCCACAAAGGTGGAGCTACAACAGACCCCGGAAACTATCACCCTATAAGCCTGACTAGCTTGGTCTGCAAGGCTATGGAGTGCATCATCATGGAACTCATTAACAGAGACATTGGGAAACTCTAAACACTGGACCTTACCCAGTTCAGCTTTGTTAAGGGCAGATCATGCCTCCTAAACCTGGTGGACTTCTTTGAGACAGTTACCAAGTCTATAGATGAGGGAATGGTGGTACACACAGCCTACCTAGACCTCGCAAAGGCCTTCAACACCATTCCCCATTCTGGTATTATAGACAAGCTCACCAGCCTGAAGATAAACCCCTATGTCACAAGATGGGTTGCCAATTGGCTCATGGACAGAACCCACATGGTGAGAGTTATGGGAGCTACGTCTGACTCTAAACTGGTTGCAACCCAGGGCTCAGTCCTAGGACCCCTCCTGTTCGGCATATACTTTTCAGAGGTACAGACAAGCACAGGAGGACTATGGCTGACCAAGTTCGCAGACAACTGCAAACTAGGGGCTATAATTGACTCACCGGCTGACACAGACATCCTCCAAAAAGGTCTCACTGAGACGAATACCTGGTGTCAAAATCATAGCCTCAAGCTAAATGCCAAAAAGTGCATAGTTATTCCCTTTGGAATTGGAAATAACAAAGTACCTACAAACTACCACATAGGTGGTAGTCCCCTAAATATGGAAAATGTAATTAGGGATCTGGGGAACCAAGTAGATAGTAATCTCTCCTTTGATAATTACATTGCCAACGTGGTTAGAAAATCCTTCTATGTGGCCCACCTAATCACAAAAGGGTTTGCATCCAGATCAAAAGAGGTCATTGTGCCCCTCTACTCATCAAACATCAGACCCATCATAGAGTACAACGCCCCATTTGGGATGTACCTTACAAGACACCTGCAACAGCTGGAAAGACCACAGATGTACTTCATCAAGATCACTGGCCTCAAACAGATGCCCTCTGCAGCTCGACTGAAAAAACTCCAGCTGTACTCAGTTGCATACCGCCTGCTCAGAGGTGATCTCTGCCTGACATACAAGGCCATGTCCAACCCAGAATTGATGGACATGCTCCACCTAAAGAAAAACTTATCCCCTCGAGCCACACACTCTAGAGATCTAAGCCTCATCACAACAATAAATAGGATGCATTGGAGGGATAGATTCCTCTCCCAGAGACTTTCCATGCTTTGGAACAAGATTCCAGTCTACATTAGGCAGAGCTCCTCGCTAGCACTCTTCAAGAAAAATCTTGACGAGTGGATGGGAAACTGAAAGTTTACCCCAGGGATCACTTCAGTAGCTCTGCTGGACAGAGGCACAGGGAACTAATCTAAGGGGGCGGCGAAAGCCAACACATTCTGGCTAGGCTTATAAATGCCTTCGGGCAGATAGCCTAGTACCTACCTATGAAGCTATGAACCTATCAACACAACCTCACAACAAAAACCTACAGTTATATGTTTTACTGTTGTAGTAGAGGAGCAGAATACACAGGTAGTATGGACAAGAAAAATGAAAACCACAACTCAGAAGTAGTGGTGTAATGTGGATATCACAATTTATGTTTAATCATGCAATGAAATGGCATTCATGGTCCCCATTTTTGAAAACATCATACAAGGATGGGAGATGCCATTTTGTTTCTTTTGCCACAGTATGTTATTACAGGTTATAGCATGATGCAACATCAGGAAACAAAACACAGGAGACACAACTTCACTTCTGAGGGAATCAATTCTTACAAATGCTGTGAAGGACATATGGGAAATCTGTTTTTTTGGAAAAAGGGGGTCAAAACAGGCACTGAAAGGTATGGCACAGAATCAAGTAATGTCTGACATTAATGCCTTATGGGTCAAGATCCACACCCTAGCCTAGGGAAGAGCAGAAAAAGAGACAATAACATGATGAGATGTTCCAGGACAAAAGGTAGGCAAATGCAATTGTCCATAGCAACACTGGTGATGGCCCTTCTACAGTCCAGCCTTTAGTGCCAGATGAGGAGTAACTTTTTTTATGAGGACTGATGATCTGGATGCAGGTGAAGATGCTGCTGGCATCAGTAGAGGTGGTACTGATGCCAGTACCTTCAGAAACCTGCAACAACTGCAGCTGGGCAGTATGAACGACTAGTGCATAGCTCATTTTACTACATTATGCTAAAATGTATTTGGCATGATGCATGTGCACATATTGTCATTACACGTTTCCTCATCAGGTATGATGTCAATGTCAGCTGCAGTAGAAAAGCTACAGACAATGTATGGTAATTTTTGTCAGTCTATCTATACATACAAATAATTCCACCTCTCAGTGTGTCAGTGTCACATATTTCTTCTCAAGGTCAGCAGCAGACTGATGATAACAGCAGGATGGCTGTCAAGGATGACAGGATCACACTCATTCCTAGCCCCCTATGCCACAGAAAGTGGCTAACTCCTTAGAATAACAATGTCACTACAACAGAAGGGGGCGCTATACAGCTCGTGGTGTAATTTTACCATATGCAGAAGGCATACTGAACTTACAGATGCATATACCTAAGCAGGAAACTGATATAATGTGACAAAGCCTCCAACTTAAAATGCATATCAATTGTGATGACATCAAGAAGTTGTGTACCATTGGAAAAAACAATAATTACCTCAGAGTGTCTCTGTTTAGTTGTATCATCTCTATACATGTCTGATTTAGTCACACGTCATCAGTATATCTTATTACAGTATTGCTTCTCATAAACCACATGACGACACATTGAAAATTCACAGGGGCATAGCTGTTGCACATATCAGGAGTCAGGCACTAGGAGCAACTACTCACATCCAACCCATAAATACACCAGCAATATACAGCTACTTAGCACCTTATAATGCATGCAAGAGTACACCAGCTCCCCTGGTACATTACTATTAACACACTTGGCAAGTAAACGAGAGACAATGCATTTACAAAAAAAATATTATTTTATATGTCTGTAATATTTATTTTACATGCGGTTACCATTTTATTTGCATAAATATAATGCATGTTGAATTTATTTTCTTTTGCTTATGTCTGCCATTAATGGGATACACTGAGTATCAAATACTTCCTAATCCAATCACCTTTCCTATAAGTATGCAGTGAGTACATATGGGTTGCTTACATTTTACTAGCATGACAGAGTCTTTTACAATACTATGAGATACTGGTTAGTACTTTTATTAGTATAGCTTAGTAGTAGTATGTTATTATTACACAACAATTGCATTACAAACATGTGTAAACCAGTGTCAACTCTGTATTACACATTGCGTTACTCTGTTTAGTATTTTGCACACATATTCATACTGCTCGGACTACCATGCATTAGTTAACATCAATTGTATGCATGCATATATTTATTGATTGACATTTGATTACCAGGAAAGTCCAAATGGGTAGGTGCCCATTTTCAGCACAGGTTCTGGGAGAAAAACTCCAAAGTATTACAAAAACATTTGACAATCTTCAAAAATAATACAAAAACATCCTCAGTTTAAATATTTATTCCAGATTATATGTAATGTGAAAATATTTGTTAAAAATAGATGCAACTTGTTTGACAATGATTTAATATTTACAGAAACTTTAGACACTTTATCGAGAAATTATAGGTGAGTTTGTCTAATACAAACAGTAACTGCAATGTGAGGGGATGGAAAAAAAAGATTTATGGCATTTTTAGAAAGAACGTCAAGGCATACCTTTTGTGTCAGGGGTTGGTGTAATGACTAAGGTGTTTACTTTACAGACAAGAGGTACAAGATTTGATCCTCATTAAGGGAAATTAGCTAAGCTTAAAATAGTTTACAAGGGCAGCTAGCATAGTACTTACTACGGAATATGACCTCATCACATAAGGACCTCTTTTTAGGGGGTTGGGGTTGGTATAATGGTTAAGATGTTTACTTTGGAAACACTAAGTACAGGATTTAATTCTCACCTTTGAGAGGAAAATTGGCTAAGCTTAAAACAGTCCACAATGGCAGCTAGCCTAGTATTTACCTGTGAACCTACGAATGTATAAAGAAGTGAGTGAATAAAGGAGAATAAGGAGGTGTAAGGTATGAATAGATACTTGTTGATTTTAGGAATATAGTTTAGCCCTGGTTAGAGCAAGACCAGAGCCACATTTTGGCTAGGAAATCTTTTAGAATGATTTAAAGGACTGAAGGGAGGGTATTGACCTGATTAATACAGGTAAGGAATTCTAGGCCTTAGCAACATGCTCACCAGATTTGATAGGTTTGTGGACAGAGATGAGTTTTTGGTCATTGAATTGTAATGGCTGAGTGGAGACACAGATGTGTAGAATGGTATTTAGTGCCGGACAAGCAGATGGATGCTGGATAATTGCATAAGTGGTAAGAAGCTGTGTATATGCTAATTTATGGATTAGGTATTTTAGTGCTATACAGTGGTAGGTTCTGAAAGGGGAATGTGCTGCAAATTGTAACCACTTTATTATAGCACTGTTTAAGTCTTTATGTTTATGTTGCCTTGAGGTTAGTAAAGATGGAAGCCCCATAACGTTGTGAGGATCGGAAGTAGTAAGACGTGGCAAGTGTAGTTTTAGTTGTATTGGGGAGAAAGTTTTTCACTCTGTAAAGCATCCCTAGTATTTGGTAAATTTTTATTCAGTTTTGTATATGCAGGTTGAATTTAAGATTATCAACCACTATCAATCCTAATAATTTGCCATGAGTAGTGAGTTCAATTGTTGTATTATTAAGAGAGAAGATTTTAAATGTTGTTTTTTTTCAGGAAAAATGGATTTGAGGATAAAAAAGAAATATGTATTTTTTCGGGGGGGGGGTTGAGCATGATACATCTGTATATATGCATGCCTATGTATCTTTCTATAGAAACAGATAGATATACAAATATAACCATTTGATATATATATATATATATATATATATATATATATATATATATATATATATATATATATATATATAAATATATACAGAAAGAGAGAAAGAAAGAGAGTGCTATAGAAACAGATATAGCTATAGCTACATACATATATATATATATATATATATATATATATATATATATATATATATATATATATATATATATATATATTTATATATATAGGTTCACTTTAAATAATCAAATGTTCAGAACATCGACGTTCTGATCATCGAGACCAGAACATCGATGTTCAGAACATTGAAGGTTTAAAGTGGAAGTGCCAGGTAAGTGAGATTGTGGAATGTTGGGTGTGTATGCAGGGCAGAAAGGTGCCCTGCATATTGTGTGTGTTTGTGTGCCATCTGAGTGTTGGCATTGCAGGTACGGTACGGGAAATCTCCTGTTTAGCGCTACTGCATATAGCGGTAAAGGAAGATTTCCCTTACCCCACTGCAGTACGATCTCGGAGTTGGAATATTAAAGTAGGGGGGATGTGGGTGGCACAACCCCCCTACATAGGGGGTGCAGGGGGGCGAAGCATAACATAGTGTTTGTGATTTTTTTCTTGGTTTTATGGTTCATTTTGAAACTTCGATGTTCTGAACATCGATGTTCTGGTCTCGATGATCAGTACTTCGATGTTCTGAACATTCGATGATTCAAAGTGAATCTATATATATATATATATATATATATATATATGTATAAAATATTGCATAGTGTGTGAATCAAAGTCACATATACAACACTGAAGGAAACCTAAAAAATATATACCCAAAAAGGATGAAATAAATGTAGTAAAACCACAAACAATCTGGAGATCTATACATAAAATCCAAATGGTTTAATAAGTAACTTCAGAAGAACAGCAGCATAAACAGCAGTGGCACCAAATAGAACAGCAGCAAATATGAAACTCTAGTACCTCAGCTATGCAGTCTGCAAGGAGACTGCTGTTCTTCTGATGTTATTTATTAAACCATTTAGATTTTATGTTTGGATCTCCAGCCTGTTTGTGACTTTACTAAAAGAAACCTTGTATAATGTAATATACCACACAATGGGACATGACTGTAAAGTAATGCATTCAGAGCTTATATAACAGACTATATCTCAGTTCTCTTCTAACATTTGCAAGATGTTCAAAAGATTACAAGAGGATATTTAAATACTCATCATAGCCAACATTTTCATTATGTCCTTAACAATTTAAATTCATTAAAACTCCAAAGCTGACTCAGCAATATCTCTTCCTCATCAGTACTTGAAGTTTTTATTAGTACCATCTTTATAGTCTCAAGAAAAAGATCACTTTTCAATAAATGCATATGGTTTTGACTTCTGAATGCCAGCTAAACACAGCTATATTCTTGGCATGTACTACATATCTACCCTGAAAAGAAGCCATATGCCCATCCCTAATGGAAACCATATATAGTGCAACATGGCAGATTACCTTAATGAAATCATAATGCACACCTATGATTAAGAATATCTTATCACCCTATATAAAATCCTTGTAAAGTGTTCATGAAATTATACTGTCATACTTATGATTAAGTATTGATTAATGATTTGGGCGGCACAGTGGTGCAGCAGTTAACATTGTCACCTCACAGCAAGAGGTTCTCCAGTTCGATTCTCGGCTGGGGTGCCTTCTGTGGATGTTCTCCTGTGTGTGTGTGGGTTTCCTCTGGGTACTCGGTTTCCTCCCACATTCCAAAGACATACATCTGGAGCGTTTCTCCCCGGGCCTCCGCTGAAAACAGGCTCTGTGGAACCTAGTCGGACATTCCCGGTCAACAAATGTTAAAAAAAATAAATAAATAAATAAAATAAAAAAAATTAAACTGCATATATAGGTTACATTCCAGCTTAAAGGGTTTACATGCTGTACATTGGTGAATTTAGCCAGACAAGTTAGAACTTGCCATTGCAGTGAATTTGGGCTGTATCTCTCTGTTACAAGAATGAGAATATATCTATATATGTGCGTGCATTCACACACACACACACACACACACACACACACACACACACACACACACACACACACACACACACACACACACACACACACACATACACGATTATATCATGTAAGGTTGAAAATAAAAAAGTTCAAAGGAATAAACCTCAAACAATAGCAAACAAGGCAGAATGCATAAGCAGTGAAGTACTAGTAAGAGTGAATCACAAAACACTGATATTTATCTTCCATGAAAAATATATTAGTAAGCCCTAGCAATAAAACCCAGATCAAGAATTGTCTGAATAGTGTTACTGTTAAAGAAAGGTTTTAGGAACATAAGATTTTGGGTTGCGGCTAAGAGCAGGGATAGGGCTAGGTCTAGCACATGTGAGTAATGGTAGGGAGGGATGTGTGACCATTAACTTGGGTGATAGCTGATTGCTGAGGGCTATCATCCAGTTGTCATGAAGACAGCTTTACCCTAGCAAACTGCGGACCATCAGCCTTCATTGAAGTTCACTACTTTGTGAGTAAGTTGCCAGTTTTCTGCCACATACTGCCCTGAGCTGACAGCAGGAGAACCCATGTGAGTGTTTAGATATCACCCATTAGCTCCTCCCCTGTATCCATAAAGCTCAGTGAAAGACCACTATCCCTTGATCTGTCCATGGGCCTACAGTAAAGCCATCATTAATACAGCTAAGCATTTTTCTATTGAGTACACACATCAACAGGAGGACCTTCTAAACAATTTCTAGAAAGAGATACTATTTTTGGATTGCAAGCACTTGAGCACACATTCATTGTTCTTGGCTGCATTTCTGTTTATTCTGGCCTAGGGTTCTGACATTCAGCCAATGAGACAGCCAATCAGCTCCACCTCCAGGTTGGAAAGTCCAAGCTAGCCTTTCACTCCTGTTTTCCCCTGGCTGTCTCCACCAACACCTGAAACACTATTCTAATTCAGGAGATCTGGGTCATAGTCAGTGGTTTATCTCTCTCCATCATGAAGCGGGTTCAAGTGACTTACGTCTGAATGAAGGATATAACACCTGAAGACCCTACAGGGAGAGGTGTGACTGAATGGCTGAAGAATAGCTCTTCTGCCTTATAAGGAGTAAGTAAGACTTTACAGAGGTGCATCTTCACCTAATGGAGACCAGAGACTAATGTTAGATTGGCAAGTCATTCAGCTAGAGGTTAAATGCTGATGGAATAATAAGGAAGTCATTGAATGGGAAATCATAAAAGGAGACTGCCATTAGATGTGTCATTCTCTCTGCACCCATAGCAGTGAAAGCAGAAAATCTTTACCAGTTGTTGTAGATGGCAAGCTACATAATGCCTGACTCTAAATCACTGCAGAGACTGGGTAAGAATGAATGATAAAACTGGAAACACCCACAAGAGATCATGAAAAGCAGCAGTTGAATAAAAACAAAAATCCAATATTTAGTGCTTTCGTTCACTTTACTTATTGAATTTCATCAGAATACATTTCTCCTCTCTTGTAATTTGTCTTGCCCCTTTCCCCTTTCTACTTCCTACTTTGCACCTGTTTTAGGGCCTATCTTTTGGCCATAGCAACTGTTTTCACATTCTGTTATCCATAAACTAGAGTATTCCTTCCTGGACTCATTTCCTTAGCTTGCTCACCTCTTCAGTTTGCACCCAGTCTCCTAATTTGTACTTGACCACTAACACCTAGAACGACATAACCTAGCCTTCTGAAATAATACACCATTGAATTTGTCTTTTCATTTTTACCATTTCCCCGTACTCTAAACCATATAGTAGAATGATCACTAGGGACTTACAGTCCCTTACCTTGGACATCCATGATATACTCTGCATTGTTTAAGGCCACAGCCAGAATTCTATCTTTTTTGGTAGATTCAGGCATCAAGACAATCAAGATATTAGGTGAGTTAGGGGAGAAATGGCTCCTGAGGGTACTCATAGAGTGATGGAGAGAAAGAGGTATTCTAGATGACCAGAGAATAAGTATTCTAGTGCCAGTGTACATTACAAAGGCAACAGTCATAGCTGTGGGCAGTATAGAGGTATCAAACTCCTGTCACACTGCATGAAAGTACTGGAGGAAGGACTGATAAATGAATATGCAAAGTATTATAAAGTTAGATGGGAGATGTGCAGTTCAAGTTCAGATCAGGATGCAGCATTATTAACCTGATGTTTGCACTGAGAAAAACATGGAGAAGAATATGTAAATGAGGAAAGAGTCTAAATGGGTGTTCTTACACTTATCAAAAGCATATGACAAGGTACCAAGAATGCTGATGTGGGCAGTCCTGCAACAGTTAAAAGTGCAGGCAATATTGGCAATAATTAGTGCAGGCTATATAGAAGGACCCCATGACACAAGTACAGTACAGTGTTTAGACTCAAAGAGGGGTTTCCAATGGGAGTGTGTGTACAACAATAGTCTGCCCTGAGCCCCGCTGCTGTTCATAAAGTTGATAGACTACATTAGCAAACAGGTCAGAGAGGACAGCTTAGAAAAGCAGCTGTATACCAAAAGCATGGCATTACAAGCAGACTCTGAACAATAATTTTATTAATAGGGAAAACTGAGTATAGGCAACACAGTTTTCACGACAGAAAATTGGGGAAATCAGAAGAAGATAAGAGCTGAGACAGAATAAAAATAGTGGAAGACTTTGAAGGTGTGGTTGAGGATTAGGGAAGTCTGAATGAGGAGATCAGAACTAGAACCAGAGGATCTGCAGTCATCTGGGGTGGAGTATGACAGTAGAAAGCCAAAATCACCAAAAATTAATGTGCACAAAGTAGCAATGTGATCAGTTCTTCTGACTGACATAGAAGCATGGCAGTGAAGACAGAGAAGTTGAGTGAGATAGAGATGATAAATTGCCTGAGATGCATGGTAGAACACACACTGTGGGTCAAAAGAAAAAAAATGCTGGCATAAGAGCAGATGTCAAAGTAGCTCCATTTGAAGAACATGTCAAAGAGAACAGATTGAGGGGGTTTTGGCATGTGAAGGAAAGCAGAAGGAAATTTAGTGAAGATGGTTTGGAAGACACAGAAGGCAAGAGGAAATGAATATGTCCAGCTAGGAAATGGATGGATTGTGTTCAAGATGACCTGCAAAAGTCAGGCATGACTTTTGAAGAAAGTGGAATATTGGCAGTGAATTAAGAGAACTGTCCACAGATGACATGGCACCTATATCCCATGTAAAAAAAATGGGAAAAACAGAGCTGATAGTGACTGCACGATTAAGCATTAGTTGATTGAACCCCTTGTGGTGCAATATCTCAGTCAGCATCCACTCAGTCTCTACTCTGAAGCTGAGAATCCCTCAGTCTTCTCCTGCAGAATCAGATACCCCATAAGGATTACCCTTTTTATCCTACCCTACTTCTTTTTTCTAACATCATGCTCTTCTCTTGTTGTGTTTGGTGGATTATACACTGTATCAATCTGTGTCAGCTCTTGCCTCTTCCAGAAACTTTCCTGGCATCTATCCCTACCTGCATCTTTGCCCCATTTCTGTTCTGAACTACTTTCTCTTTGACTTCATATGTTAGACCATCTTTTAAACAGAGGAAAACTTTATAAAACAGGTAGTTAAACCGTGACCCTTGGCCTCTAGAGAAGCTCAAAAAAGCTCCTCTGAGATTAAAGAGCAGGAAAAAAAACTCACTTTTAGGTGTTTCAGGCTCTCATTCATTATAAGCAGTGATTACTGTTTAAATGAATAAGTAGTACATTGCCAATAGAGAATGAATGCTGGCAGTATTTTGCCATTGCGGGTACTCCAATTCCACCTTAAAATATTACACCAATGGCAACTGCCCTCTTCTGCCTGTCTTTATGTAAACACATTCTCTGTTACCTCTGAGTGTGTATTTATTTTCTATTTACTGTCAACACATTCTAAACTTTTCTCTGTCTGCCGCCTTCTATTCCCACAGTCATATTAGTTAAACAGTATCATCATTAGAAGACACCTTTCCGTGTGTGCCTCCTTCTGTTCCCACAGCCATGTCAAACAGTGCCATCATTAGAAGACACCTTTCTGTGTCTGCCACCTGTTCTCACAGCCATGTTAGATAAACAGTACCATCATTAGAAGACACCTTTCTGTGTCCCCCGCCTCCTGTTTCCACAGCCATGTCAGTTAAAAAGTACGATCATTAGAAGACACCTTTTTATGTCTGCCGCCTTCTGTTCCCACAGCCATGTCAGTTAAACAGTATCATGATTAGAAGACACCTTTCTGTGTCTGTCTCCTTTTGTTCCCAAAGCCATGTCAGTTTAACTATATCATTATTAAAAGACACCTCTCTGTGTCTGCCACATTCTGTTCCCACATACATGTCAGTGAAACAGTATCATTAGAAGACACCTTTCTGTGTCTGCCGCCTTCTGTTCCCCCAGCCATGTCAGTTAAAAAGTATCATCATTAGAAGACACCTTTCTGTGTCTGCTGCATTCTATTCCCACAGTCATGTTAGTTAAACAGTACCATCATTAGAAGACACCTTTCTATGTCTGCTGCCTTCTGTTCCCACATCCATGTGAGTTAAACAGTATCATCATTAGAAGGCAACTTTCTGTGTGTGCCAACTTTTGTTCCACCAGCCATGTCAAACAGTATCATCATTAGATGACACCTTTCTGTGTCTGCCACCTTCTGTTCCCACAGCCATGTCAGTAACACTGTATCATCAATAGAAGACACCATTTTGTGTCTGCTACCTTCTGTTCCCACAGCGATGTCAGTGAAACAATACCATCATTAGAGGACACATTTCTGTGTCTGTCTCCTTCTGTTCCCCCAGCCATGTCAAACAGTATCATCATTAGATGACACCTTTCTGTGTCTGCCATCTTCTGTTCCCACAGCCATGTCAGTGAAATAGTACCATCATTAGAAGACACCTTTCTGTGTCTGCTACCTTCCATTCCCACAGCCATGTCAGTGAAACTGTATCATCATTAGAAGACACCATTCTGTGCCTGCTACCTTCTGTTCCCACAGCGATGACAGTGAAACAATACCATCATTAGAGGACACATTTCTGTGTCTGCCTCCTTCTGTTCCCACAGTCATGTCAGTTAAACAGTATCATCATTAGAAGACACCTATCTGTGTTTGCCACATTCTGTTCCCACATCTATATCAGTTAAACAGTATCATCATGAGAAGACACCTTTCTGAGTCTGCCACCTTCTGTTCCCACATCTATATCAGTTAAACAGTATCATCATGAGAAGACACCTTTTTGTGTCTGCCACCTTCTGTTCCCACAGTCATTTCAGTGAAATAGTACCATCATTAGAAGACACCTTTCTGTGTCTGCTGCCTTCTGTTCCCACAGCCATGTCAGTTAAACAGTATCATCATTACAAGACACCTTTCTGTGTCTGCCACCTTCTGTTCCCACATCCATGTCAGTTAAACAGTATCATCATTAGAAGACACCTTTCGGTGTCTGCCTCCATCTGCTCCCAAAGTCATGTTACTAAACAGTACCATCATTAGAAGACACCTTTCTGTGTCTGCCACCTTCTGTTCCGACAGCCATGTCAGTTAAAAAGTATCATTGGTAAAAGACACCATTCTGTGTCTGCCTCCTTCTGTTCCAAAAGTCATGTCAGTAAACCGTACCATCATTAGAAGACACCTTTCTGTGTCTGCTTCCTTCTGATCTCACAGTCATGTCAGTTAAACAGTACTATCATTAGAAGACAGATTTCTGTATCTGCTGCCTTCTCTTACCACATCCATGTCAAACAGTATCATCATTAGAAAACACGATTCTTTGTCTGCCACCTTCTGTTCCCCCATCCATGTCAGTTAAACAGTATCATAATTAAAAGACACCTTTCTGTGTCTGCCTCCTTCTGTTCAAACAGTCATGTCAGTTAAACAGTATAATCATTAGAAGGCATCTTTCTGTATCTGTTTCATTCTGTTCCCACAGCCATATCAGTTAAACAGTACCATAATTAGAAGACACCTTCCTGTGTCTGCCAGCCACCTTCTGTTCTCACATCCATGTCAGTTAAACAGTATCATCATTAGAAGACACCTTTCTGTGTCTGTCTCCTTCTGTTCAAACAGTCATGTCAGTTAAACAGTACAATCATTAGAAGACACCTTTCTGTTTCTGCTGCATTCTGTTCCCACAGCCATATCAGTTAAACAGTACCATCATTAGAAGACACCTTTCTGTGTGTGCCACCTTCTGCTCCCACAGCTATGTCAAGTTAAACAGTATCAACATTAGATGACACCTGTCTGTGTCTCCAACCTTCTGCTCCCACAGCCATGTCAATTAACACCATTCTATGTGTACCATCTTTTGTTCCCACAGTCATGCCAGTCAAACAGTATCATCATTAGTAGACACTTTTTTGTGTGTGCCACCGTCTGCTCCAACAGCCATGTCAGTTAAACAGTATAATCATTAGAAGAAACCTTTCTATTTCTGCTGCCTTCTGCTCCTACATCCATGTCAATTAAACAGTACGATCATTAGAAGACACCTTTCTGTGTCTGACACCTTCTGTTCCCACAGCCATGTCAGTTAAACAGTACCATCATTAGAAGACACCTTTCTGTGTGTGCCACCTTCTGTTTCCACAGTCATGTCAGTTAAATATTATCATCATTAGAAGACAGTTTTCTGTGTGTCCCACCTTCTATTCCCACAGCCATGTGAGTTAAACAGTATCATCATTAGAAGACACCTTTCTGTGTCTGCTGCCTTCTGTTCACACATCCATGTCAAACAGTATCATCATTAAAAGACACCTTTCTGTGTCTGCCACATTCTGTTCCCACATCTATATCAGTTAAACAGTATCATCATGAGAAGACACCTTTTTGTGTCTGCCACCTTCTGTTCCCACAGTCATTTCAGTGAAATAGTACCATCATTAGAAGACACCTTTCTGTGTCTGCTGCCTTCTGTTTCCACAGCCATGTCAGTTAAACAGTATCATCATTAGAAGACAGCTTTCTGTGTCTGCCGCCTTCTGTTCCCACAGCCATGTCAGTTAAACAGTATCATCATTACAAGACACCTTTCTGTGTCTGCCACCTTCTGTTCCCACATCCACGTCAGTTAAACAGTATCATCATTAGAAGGCAACTTTCTGTATCTGCCACCTTCTGTTCCCCCAGCTGTGTTAGTCAAACAGTACCATCATTAGAAGACACCTTTCTGTATCTGCTTCCTGCTCTTAACACAACCATGTCAAACAGTATCATCATTAGAAAACACCTTTCTGTGTATACCACCTTCTTTTCCCCCATCCATGTCAGTAAAACAGTACCATAATTACAAAACACCTGTCTGTGTCTGCCGCCTTCTGTTCCCACATCCATGTCAGTTAAACAGTATCATCATTAGAAGACACCTTTCTGTGTGTGCCACCTTCTGTTCCCACAGTCATGTCAGTCAAACAGTACCATCATTAGAAGACATCTTTCTGTATCTGCTTCCTGCTCTTAACACAACCATGTCAAACAGTATCATCATTAGAAAACACCTTTCTGTGTATACCACCTTCTTTTCCCCCATCCATGTCAGTAAAACAGTACCATAATTACAAAACACCTGTCTGTGTCTGCCAGCCACCTTCTGTTCTCACATCTATGTCAGTTAAACAGTATCATCATTAGAAGACACCTTTCTGTGTCTGCCACCTTCTGTTCACACAGTCATCTCAGTTAAATAGTACAATCATTAGAAGACACCTTTCCGTGTGTGCCACCTTCTGCTCCCACTGCTATGTCAGTTAAACAGTATCATCATTAGAAGACACCATTCTGTGTCTGCCACCTTCTGTTCCCACAGCCATGTCAGTGAAACTGTATCATCATTAGAAGACACTATTCTGTGTCTGCCACCTTCTGTTACCACAGTGATGTCAGTGAAGCAATACCATCATTAGAGGACACATTTCTGCATCTGCCTCCTTCTGTTCCCACAGTCATGTCAGTTAAACAGTATCATCATTAGAAGACACCTTTCTGTGTCTGCCACCATCTGTTCCCACAGCCATGTCAGTTAAACGGTACCATCATTACAAGACATCTTTCTGAGTCTGCCACCTTCTGTTTCAACATCCATGTCAGTTAAACAGTACCATCATTAGAAGACACCTTTCTGTGTCTGCCTCCTTCTGTTCCCACAAGCATGTCAGTTCAACAGTACTATCAATAGAAGACACCTTTCTGTGACTGCAGACTTCTGTTCCTACAGTCATGTTAGATAAACAGTATCATCATTAGAAGACACTTTTCTATGTCTGCTGCCTACTGCTACCACATCCATGTCAGTTAAAAAGTACCATCATTAGGAGACACCTATCTGTATCTGCCGCCTTCTGTTCCCACATCCATGTCAATCAGTATCATCATTAGAAGACACCTGTTTGTGTCTCCCACCTTCTATTCTCACAACGTCAGTTAAACAGTACCATAATTAGAAGACAACTTTCTGTGTGTGCCACCTTCTGTTCCCACAGTCATGTCAGTCAAACAGTATCATGTAGAAACGTTTTTGTGTGTGCCATTGTCTGTTCCAACAGCCATGTCAGTTAAACAGTATCATCATTAGAAGAACCTTTCTATTTCCGCTGCCTTCTGTTCCTACATCCATGTCAATTAAACAGTACCATCATTAGAAGACACCTTTCTGTGTTTGCCACATTCTGTTCCCACATCTATATCAGTTAAACAGTATCATCATGAGAAGACACCTTTCTGTGTCTGCCACCTTCTGTTCCCACATCTATATCAGTTAAACAGTATCATCATGAGAAGACACCTTTTTGTGTCTGCCACCTTCTGTTCCCACAGTCATTTCAGTGAAATAGTACCATCATTAAAAGACACCTTTCTGTGTCTGCTGCCTTCTGTTCCCACAGCCATGTCAGTTAAACAGTATCATCATTAGAAGACACCTTTCTGTGTCTGCCACCTTCTGTTCCCACATCCATGTCAGTTAAACAGTATCATCATTAGAAGACACCTTTCTGTGTCTGCCTCCTTCTGTTCCCAAAGTCATGTCAGTAAACAGTACCATCATTAGAAGACACCTTTCTATGTCTGCCACCTTCTGTTCCCACAGCCATGTCAGTTAAACAGTATCATCAGTAAAATACACCTTTCTGTGTCTGCCTTCTTCTGATCTCACAGTCATGTCAGTTAAACAGTACTATCATTAGAAGACAGATTTCTGTATCTGCTGCCTTCTGATCTCACAGTCATGTCAGTTAAACAGTACTATCATTAGAAGACAGATTTCTGTATCTGCTGCCTTCTCTTACCACATCCATGTCAAACAGTATCATCATTAGAAAACACGATTCTTTGTCTGCCACCTTCTGTTCCCCCATCCATGTCAGTTAAACAGTATCATCATTAAAAGATACCTTTCTGTGTCTGCCTCCTTCTGTTCACAGAGTCATGTCAGTTAAACAGTATAATCATTAGAAGGCATCTTTCTGTATCTGTTTCATTCTGTTCCCACAGCCATATCAGTTAAACAGTACCATAATTAGAAGACACCTTCCTGTGTCTGCCAGCCACCTTCTGTTCTCACATCCATGTCAGTTAAACAGTATCATCATTAGAAGACACCTTTCTGTGTCTGTCTCCTTCTGTTCAAACAGTCATGTCAGTTAAACAGTACAATCATTAGAAGACACCTTTCTGTTTCTGCTGCATTCTGTTCCCACAGCCATATCAGTTAAACAGTACCATCATCAGAAGACACCTTATTATGTGTGCCACCTTCTGCTCCCACAGCTATGTCAGTTAAACAGTATCAACATTAGATGACACCTGTCTGTGTCTCCCACCTTCTGTTTCCACAGCAATGTCAGTTAACACCTTTCTATGTGTACCACCTTTTGTTCCCACAGTCATGCCAGTCAAATGGTATCATCATTAGTAAACACCTTTTTGTGTGTGCCACCGTCTGCTCCAACAGCCATGTCAGTTAAACAGTATAATCATTAGAAGAAACCTTTCTATTTCTGCTGCCTTCTGCTCCTACATCCATGTCAATTAAACAGTACCATCATTAGAAGACACCTTTCTCTGTCTGACACCTTCTGTTCCCACAGCCATGTCAGTTAAACAGTACCATCATTAGAAGACACCTTTCTGTGTGTGCCACCTTCTGTTCTCACAGTCATGTGAGTTAAACAGTATCATCATTAGAAGACACCTTTCTGTGTCCCACCTTCTGTTCCACAGCCATGTGAGTTAAACAATATCTTCATTAGAAGACATCTTTCTGTTTCTGCTGCCTTCTGTTCCTACTTCCATGTCAAACAGTATCATCATTAAAAGACACCTTTCTGTGTCTGCCACATTCTGTTCCCACATCTATATCAGTTAAACAGTATCATCATGAGAAGACACCTTTCTGTGTCTGCCACCTTCTGTTCCCACAGTCATTTCAGTGAAATAGTACCATCATTAGAAGACACCTTTCTGTGTCTGCTGCCTTCTGTTTCCACAGCCATGTCAGTTAAACAGTATCATCACTAGAAGACAGCTTTCTGTGTCTGCCGCCTTCTGTTCCCACAGCCATGTCAGTTAAACAGTATCATCATTACAAGACACCTTTCTGTGTCTGCCACCTTCTGTTCCCACATCCATGTCAGTTAAACAGTATCATCATTAGAAGACACCTTTCTGTGTGTGCCACCTTCTGTTCCCACAGTCATGTCAGTCAAACAGTATCATCATTAGAAGACACTTTTTGTGTGTGCCACCATCTGCTCCAACAGCCATGTCAGTTAAACAATATCTTCATTAGAAGACACCTTTCTGTTTCTGCTGCCTTCTGTTCCTACATCCATGTCAATTAAACAGTACCATCATTAGAAGACACCTTTCTGTGTCTGACACCTTCTGTTCCCACATCTATGTCAGTTAAACAGTATCATCATTAGAAGATACCTTTCTCTGTCTGTCACCTTCTGTTGCCACAGCCATGTCAATTAAACAGTATCATCATTAAAAGACACCTTTCTGTGTCTGCGGCCTTCTGTTCCCACATCCATGTCAAACAGTATCGTCATTAGAAAACACTTTTCTGTGTCTGCCACCTTGTGTTCACACAGCTATGTCAGTTAAACAGTATCATCATTAGAAGACACCTTTCTGTGTGTGCCACCTTCTGTTCCCACAGCCATGTGAGTTAAACAGTATCGTCATTAGAAGACACCTTTCTGTGTCTGCTGCCTTCTGTTCACACATCCATGTCAAACAATATCATCATTAAAAGACACCTTTCAGTGTCTGCCACATTCTGTTCCCACATCTATATCAGTTAAACAGTATCATCATGAGAAGACACCTTTCTGTGTCTGCCACCTTCTGTTCCCACAGTCATTTCAGTGAAATAGTACCATCATTAGAAGACACCTTTCTGTGTCCGCTGCCTTCTGTTTCCACAGCCATGTCAGTTAAACAGTATCATCATTAGAAGACAGCTTTCTGTGTCTGCCACCATCTGTTCCCACAGCCATGTCAGTTAAACAGTACCATCATTACAAGACATCTTTCTGAATCTGCCACCTTCTGTTCCCACAGGCATGTCAGTTCAACAGCACCATCAATAGAAGACACCTTTCTGTGTCTGTTGCCTTCTGTTCCCACAGTCATGTTAGATAAACAGTATCATCATTACAAGACACCTTTCTGTGTCTGCTGCCTACTGTTACCACATCCATGGCAGTTAAAAATTACCATCATTAGGAGACACCTATCTGCGTCTGCCGCCTTCTGTTCCCACATCCATGTCAATCAGTATCATCATTAGAAGACACCTTTCTGTGTCTGCCTCCATCTGCTCCCAAAGTCATGTCACTAAACAGTACCATCATTAGAAGACACCTTTCTGTGTCTGCCACCTTCTGTTCTGACAGCCATGTCAGTTAAAATGTATCATTGGTAAAAGACACCATTCTGTGTCTGCCTCCTTCTGTTCCAAAAGTCATGTCAGTAAACCGTACCATCATTAGAAGACACCTTTCTGTGTCTGCATCCTTCTGATCTCACAGTCATGTCAGTTAAACAGTACTATCATTAGAAGACAGATTTCTGTATCTGCTGCTTTCTCTTACCACATCCATGTCAAACAGTATCATCATTAGAAAACACGATTCTTTGTCTGCCACCTTCTGTTCCCCCATCCATGTCAGTTAAACAGTATCATCATTAAAAGACACCTTTCTGTGTCTGCCTCATTCTGTTCACACAGTCATGTCAGTTAAACAGTACAATCATTAGAAGACATCTTTCTGTATCTGCTTCATTCTGTTCCCACAGCCATATCAGTTAAACAGTACCATAATTAGAAGACACCTTTCTGTGTCTGCCAGCCACCTTCTTTTCTCACATCCATGTCAGTTAAACAGTATCATCATGAGAAGACACCTTTCTGTGTCTGTCTCCTTCTATTCACACAGTCATGTCAGTTAAACAGTACAATCATTAGAAGACACCTTTCTGTTTCTGCTGCATTCTTTTCCCACAGCCATATCAGTTAAACAGTACCATCATTAGAAGACACCTTTATGTGTGTGCCACCTTCTGCTCCCACAGCTATGTCAGTTAAACAGTATCAACATTAGAAGACACCTGTCTGTGTCTCCCACCTTCTGTTCCAACAGCAATGTCAGTTAACACCTTCTTTTCCCACAGTCATGTCAAACAGTATCATCATTAGTAGACACCTTTTTGTGTGTGCCACCGTCTGCTCCAACAGCCATGTCAGTTAAACAGTATCATCATTAGAAGAAACCTTTCTATTTCTGCTGCCTTCTGCTCCTACATCCATGTCAATTAAACAGTACCATCATTAGAAGACACCTTTCTGAGTCTGACACCTTCTGTTCCCACAGCCATGTCAGTTAAACAGCACTATTATTACAAGACATCTTTCTGAGTCTGCCACCGTATGTTCCCACATCCATGTCAGTAAAACAGTACCATCATTAGAAGACACCTTTCTGTGTCTGCTGCCTTCTGTTCCCACAGTCATGTTAGATAAACAGTATCATTAGAAGACACATTTCTATGTCTGCTGCCTACTGTTACCACATCCATGTCAGTTAAAAAGTACCATCATTAGGAGACACCTATCTGTGTGTGCTGCCTTCTTTTCCCACATCCATGTCAATCAGTATCATCATTAGAAGACACCTATCTGTGTCTCCCACCTTCTCTTCCCACAGCAATGTCAGTAAAACAGTACCATCATTAGAAGACACCTTTCTGTGTCTGCTGCCTTCTGTTCCCACAGTCATGTTACATAAACAGTATCATTAGAAGACACATTTCTATGTCTGCTGCCTACTGTTACCACATCCATGTCAATTAAACAGTACCATCGTTAGAAGGCACCTTTCTGTGTGTGCCACCTTCTCTTCCCACAGTCATGTCAGTCAAACAGTATCATCATTAGTAGACACCTTTTTGTGTGTGCCACCGTCTGCTCCAACAGCCATGTCAGTTAAACAGTATCAACATTAGAACACACCTTTCTATTTCTGCTGCCGTCTGTTCCTAAATCCATGTCAATTAAACAGTACCATCATTAGAAGACACCTTTCTGTGTCTGCCTCCTTCTGTTCACAAGGTCATGTCACTAAACAGTGCCATCATTAGAAGACACCTTTCTGTGTCTGCCACCTTCTGTTCCCACAGCCATGTCAGTTAAAAAGTATCATCAGTAAAAGACACCATTCTGTGTCTGCCTCCTTCTGTTCGAAAAGTCATGTAAGTTAACTGTACCATCATTAGAAGACACCATTCTGTGTCTGCCTCCTTCTCATCTCCCAGTCATGTCAGTTAAACAGTACCATCATTAGAAGACATCTTTCTGTATCTGCTTCCTGCTCTTAACACATCCATGTTAAACAGTATCATCATTAGAAAACACCTTTCTGTGTCTGCCACCTTCTGTTCCCCCATCCATGTCAGTAAAACAGTACCATAATTACAAAACACCTTTCTGTGTCTGCCAGCCACCTTCTGTTCTCACATCTATGTCAGTTAAACAGTATCATCATTAGAAGACACCTTTCTGTATCTGCTGCAATCTGTTCCCACAGACATATCAGTAAAACAGTACCATCATTAGAAGACACCTTTCTCTGTGTGCCACCTTCTGCTCCCACAGCTATGTCAGTTAAACAGTATCATCATTAGAAGACACCATTCTGTGTCTGCCACCTTCTGTTCCCACAACCATGTCAGTGAAACTGTATCATCATTAGAAGACACTATTCTGTGTCTGCCACCTTCTGTTACCACAGTGATGTCAGTGAAGCAATACCATCATTAGAGGACACATTTCTGTGTCTGCCTCCTTCTGTTCCCACAGTCATGTCAGTTAAACAGTATCATCATTAGAAGACACATTTCTGTGTCTGCCACCATCTGTTCCCACAGCCATGTCAGTTAAACGGTACTATCATTACAAGACATCTTTCTGAGTCTGCCACCTTCTGTTCCCACGTCCATGTCAGTTAAAAAGTACCATCATTAGAAGACACCTTTCTGTGTCTGCCTCCTTCTGTTCCCACAAGCATGTCAGTTCAACAGTACTATCAATAGAAGACACCTTTCTGTGATTGCAGCCTTCTGTTCCTACAGTCATGTTAGATAAACAGTATCATCATTAGAAGACACTTTTCTATGTCTGCTGCCTACTGCTACCACATCCATGTCAGTTAAAAAGTACCATCATTAGGAGACACCTATCTGTATCTGCCGCCTTCTGTTCCCACATCCATGTCAATCAGTATCATCATTAGAAGACACCTGTTTGTGTCTCCCACCTTCTATTCCCACAACGTCAGTTAAACAGTACCATAATTAGAAGACAACTTTCTGTGTGTGCCACCTTCTGTTCCCACAGTCATGTCAGTCAAACAGTATCATGTAGAAACGTTTTTGTGTGTGCCATTGTCTGTTCCAACAGCCATGTCAGTTAAACAGTATCATCATTACAAGAACCTTTCTATTTCTGCTGCCTTCTGTTCCTACATCCATGTCAATTAAACAGTACCATCATTAGAAGACACCTTTCTGTGTCTGACACCTTCTGTTCCTACATCCATGTCAGTTAAACAGTATCATCATTAGAAGATACCTTTCTCTGTCTGTCATCTTCTGTCCCCACAGCCATGTCACTTAAACAGTACCATCATTAAAAGACACCTTTCTCTGTCTGCGGCCTTCTGTTCACACCTCCATATCAAACAGTATCATCATTAGAAGACACCTTTCTGTGTCTGCCACCTTTGGTTCACACAGCCATATCAGTTAATCATTATCATCATTAGAAGACATCTTTCTGTGTGTGCCACCTTCTGTTCCCAGTCATGTCAGTTAAACATTATCATCATTAGAAGACAGTATTCTGTGTGTCCCACCTTCTGCTCCCATAGCCATGTGAGTTAAACAGTATCATCTTAAAAAGAAACAATTCTGTGTCTGCTGCTTTCTATTCCCACATCCATGTCAAACAGTATCATCATTAGAAGACACCATTCTGTGTCAGCCGCCTTCTGTTCCCACATCCATGTCAAACAGTGTCATCATGAGAAGACACGTTTCTGTGTCTGCCACCTTCTGTTCCCACAGTCATGTCAGTGAAATAGTACCATCATTAGAAGACACCATTCTGTGTCTGCCGCCTTCTGTTTCCACAGCCATGTCAGTTAAACAGTATCATCATTAGAAGACAGTTTTCTGTGTCTGCCACCTTCTGTTCGCACAGCCATGTCAGTTAAACAGTTTCATCATTAGAAGACACCTTTGTGTGTCTGCCGCCTTCTGTTCCCACATCCAGGTCAGTTAAACAGTATCATCATTAGAAGACACTTTTCGGTGCCTACCACTTTCTGATCCCCCAGCCATGTTAGCAAACAGTATCATCATTAGAAGACACCTTTCTGTGTCTGCCACCTTCTGTTCCCACAGCCATGTCAGTGAAATAGTACCATCATTAGAAGACACCTTTCTGTGTCTGCCACCTTCTGTTCCCACAGCCATGTCAGTGAAACTGTATCATCATTAGAAGACACCATTCTGTGTCTGCCACCTTCTGTTACCACAGTGATGTCAGTGAAACAATACCATCATTAGAGGACACATTTCTATGTCTGCCTCCTTCTGTTCTCACAGTCATGTCAGTTAAACAGTATCATCATTAGAAGACACCTTTCTGTGTCTTCCACCATCTGTTCCCACAGCCATGTCAGTTAAATGGTACTATCATTACAACACATCTTTCTGAGTCTGCCACCTTCTGTTCCCACAGCCATGTCAGTTCAACAGTACAATCAATAGAAGACACCTTTCTGTGTCTGCCGCCTTCTGCTCCCACAGTCATGTTAGATAAACAGTATCATCATTAGAAGACACTTTTCTATGTCTGCTGCCTACTGTTACCACATCCATGTCAGTTAAAAAGTACCATCCTTAGGAGACACCTATCTGTGTCTGCCGCCTTCTGTTCCCACATCCATGTCAATCAGTATCATCATTAGAAGACACCTGTCTGTGTCTCCCACCTGCTGTTCCCACAGCAATGTCAGTTAAACAGTACCATCATTAGAAGACACCTTTCTGTGTCCCACCTTCTGTTCCCACAGTCATGTCAGTCAAACAGTATCATCATTAGTAGACACCTTTTTGTGTGTGCCACCGTCTGCTCCAACAGCCATGTCAGTTAAACAGTATCACCATTAGAAGACACCTTTCAATTTCTGCTGCCTTCTGTTCCTACATCCATGTCAATTAAACAGTACCATCATTAGAAGACACCTTTCTGTGTCTGACACCTTCTGTTCCTACATCCATGTCAGTTAAACAGTATCATCTTTAGAAGATACCTTTCTCTGTCTGTCACCTTCTGTTCCCACAGCCATGTCAATTAAACAGTACCATCATTAAAAGACACCTTTCTTTGTCTGCGGCCTTCTGTTCACACATCCATGTCAAACAGTATCATCATTAGAAGACACCTTTCTGTGTCTGCCACCTTCTGTTCCCACAGTCATGTCAGTTAAGCATTATCATCATTAGAAGACAGTTTTCTGTGTGTCCCACCTTCTGCTCACATAGCCATGTGAGTTCAAACAGTATCATCATTAGAAGACACCTTTCTGTGTCTGCTGCCTTCTGTTCCCACATCCATGTCAAACAGTATCATGAATAGAAGACACCTTTCTGTGTCTGCCACCTTCTTTTCCCACATCTGTATCAGTTAAACAGTATCATCATGAGAAGCCACCTTTTTGTGTCTGCCGCCTTCTGTTCCCATATCCATGTCAAACAGTGTCATCATGAGAAGACACATTTCTGTGTCTGCCACCTTCTGTTCCTACAGTCATGTCAGTGAAATAGTACCATCATTAGAAGACACCTTTCTGTGTCTGCCGCCTTCTGTTTCCAAAGCCATGTCAGTTAAACAGTACAATCATTAGACGACACCTTTCTGTATCTGCTGCATTCTGTTCTCACAGCCATATCAGTTAAACAGTACCATCATTAGAAGACACCTTTCAGTCTGTGCCACCTTCTGCTCCCACAACTATGTCAGTTAAACAGTATCATCATTAGAAGACACCTTTCTGTGTCTGCCACCTGCTTTTACCACAGCCATGTCAGTGAAATGGTACCATCATTAGAAGACACCTTTCTGTGTCTGCCACCTTCTGTGCCCACAGCCATGTCAGTGAAACTGTATCATCATTAGAAGACACCATTCTGTGTCTGCCACCTTCTGTTCCCACAGCGAAGTCAGTGGAACAATACCATCATTAGAGGATACATTTCTGTGTCTGCCTCCTTCTGTTCCTACAGACATGTCAGTTAAACAGTATCATCATTAGAAGACACATTTCTGTGTCTGCCACCATCTGTTCCCACAGCCATGTCAGTTAAATGGTGCTATCATTACAAGACATCTTTCTGAGTTTGCCACCTTCTGTTCCCACAACCATGTCAGTTCAACAGTACCATCAATAGAAGACACCGTTCTGTGTCTGCAGCCTTCTGTTCCTACAGTCATGTTAGATAAACAGTATCATCATTAGAAGACACTTTTCTATGTCTGCTGCCTACTGCTACCAAATCCATGTCAGTTAAAAAGTACCATCATTAGGAGACACCTATCTGTGTCTGCCGCCTTTTGTTCCCACATCCATGTCAATCAGTATCATCATTAGAAAACACCTGTTTGTGTCTCCCACCTTCTATTCCCACAATGTCAGTTAAACAGTACCATAATTAGAAGACAACTTTCTGTGTGTGCCACCTTCTGTTCCCGCAGTCATGTCAGTCAAACAGTATCATGTAGAAACGTTTTTGTGTGTGCCATTGTCTGTTCCAACAGCCATGTCAGTTAAACAGTATCATCATTACAAGAACCTTTCTATTTCTGCTGCCTTCTGTTCCTACATCCATGTCAATTAAACAGTACCATCATTAGAAGATACTTTCTCTGTCTGTCACCTTCTGTTCCCACAGCCATGTCAATTAAACAGTACCATCATTAAAATACACCTTTCTGTGTCTGATGCCTTCTGTTCACACATCCATGTCAAACAGTATCATCATTAGAAGACACTTTTCTGTGTCTGCCACCTTTGGTTCACACAGCCATATCAGTTAATCATTATCATCATTAGAAGACATCTTTCTGTGTGTGCCACCTTCTGTTCCCACAGTCATGTCAGTTAAACATTATCATCATTAGGCAGTTTTCTGTGTGTCCCACTTTCTGCTCCCACAGCCATGTGAGTTAAACAGTATCATCATTAGAATACACCTTTCTGTGTCTGCCACCTTCTGTTCCCACATCTGTAACAGTTAAACAGTATCATCATGATAAGACACCTTTTTGTGTCTGCCGCCTTCTGTTCCCACATCCATGTCAAACAGAGTCATCATGAGAAGACACCTTTCTGTGTCTGCCTCCTTCTGTTCCCACAGGCATGTCAATTTAACAGTACAATCAATAGAAGACACCTTTCTGTGTCTGCCGCCTTCTACTCCCACAGCCATGTTAGATAAGCAGTATCATCATCAGAAGACACTTTTCTATGTCTGCTGCCTACTGTTACCACATCCATGTCAGTTAAAAAGTACCATTATTAGGAGACACCTATATGTGTCTGCCGCCTTCTGTTCCAACATCCATGTCAATCAGTATCATCATTAGAAGACACCTGTCTGTGTCTCCCACCTTCTGTTCCCACAGCAATGTCAGTTAAACAGTACCATCATTAGAAGACACCTTTCTGTGTGTGCCACCTTCTATTCCCACAGTCATGTCAAACAGTATCATCATTAGTAGACACCTTTTTGTATGTGCCACCATCTGCTCCAACAGCCATGTCAGTTAAACAGTATCATCATTAGAAGACACCTTTCTGTGTCTGACACCTTCTGTTCCCACAGCCATGTCAGTTAAACGGTACTATCATTACAAGACATATTTCTGAGTCTGCCACCTTCTGTTCCCACATCCATGTCAGTTCAACAGTACCAACATTAGAAGACGCCTTTCTGTGTTCCCACAGGCATATCAAACAGTATCATCATTAGAAGACACCCTTCTGTGTCTGCCACCTTTGGTTCACACAGCCATATCAGTTAAACATTATCATCATTAGAAGACACCTTTCTGTGTGTGCCACCTTCTGTTCCCACAGTCATGTCAGTTAAACATTATCATCATTAGAAGACACCTTTCTGTGTGTGCCACCTTCTGTTCCCACAGTCATGTCAGTTAAACATTATCATCATTAGAAGACAGTATTCTGTGTGTCCCACCTTCTGCTCCCATAGCCATGTGAGTTAAACAGTATCATCATTAGAAGACACCTTTCTGTGTCTGCTGCCTTCTGTTCCCACATCCATGTCAAACAGTATCATCAATAGAAGACACCTTTCTGTGTTTGCCACCTTCTGTTCTCACATCTGTATCAGTTAAACAGTATCATCATGAGAAGACACCTTTTTATGTCTGCCGCCTTCTGTTCCCACATCAATGTCAAACAGTGTCATCATGAGAAGACACGTTTCTGTGTCTGCCACCTTCTGTTCCCACAGTGATGTTAGTGAAATAGTACCATCATTAGAAGACAGCTTTCTGTGTCTGCCGCTTTCTGTTCCCACAGCCATATCAGTTAAACATTATCATCATTAGAAGACACCTTTCTGTGTGTGCCACCTTCTGTTCCCACATCCATGTTAGTTAAAAAGTACCATCATTAGAAGACACCTTTCTGTGTGTGCCACCTTCTGTTCCCACATCCATGTCAGTTAAACAGCATCATTAGTAAAAGACACCTTTCTGTGTCTGCCTCCTTCTGTTCTAAAAGTCATGTCAGTAAACAGTACCATCATTAGAAGACACATTTCTGTGTCTGCCACCTTCTGTTCCCACATCCATGTCAGTTAAACAGTATCATTAGTAAAAGACACCATTCTGTGGCTGCCTCCTTCTGTTCCCAAAGTCATGTCAGTAAACTGTACCATCATTAGAAGACACCTTTCTGTATCTGCTGCCTTCTCTTACCACATCCATGTCAAACAGTATCATCATTAGAAAACACCTTTCTCTGTCTGCCAGCCACCTTCTGTTCTCACATCCATGTCAGTTAAACAGTATCATCATTAGAAGACACATTTCTGTGTCTGCCTCCTTCTGTTCACACAGTCATGTCAGTTAAACAGTACAATCATTAGAAGCCACCTTTCTGTATCTGCTGCATTCTGTTCTCACAGCCATATCAGTTAAACAGTACCATCATTAGAAGACACCTTTCTGTGTGTGCCACCTTCTGCTCCCACAGCTATGTCAGTTAAACAGTATCATCATTAGAAGACACCTTTCTGTGTCTGCCTCCTTCTGTTCCCAAAGTCATGTCAGTAAACAGTACCATCATTAGAAGACACCTTTCTGTGTCTGCCACCTTCTCTTCCCACAGCCATGTCCGTTAAACAGTATCATCAGTAAGACACCATTCTGTGTCTGCCTCCTTCTGTTCCCAAAGTCGTGTCAGTTAAACAGTACCATCATTAGAAGACACCTTTCTGTGTCTGCCACCTTCTGTTCCCCCATCCATGTCAGTTAAACAGTACCATAATTAGAAGACACCTTTCTGTGTCTGCCTCCTTCTGTTCACAGTCATGTCAGTTAAACAGTACAATCATTAGAAGACACCTTTCTGTATCTGCTGCATTCTGTTCCCACAGCCATATCAGTTAAACAGTACCATCATTAGAAGACACCTTTCTGTGTCTGCCACCTTCTGTTCCCCCAGCTGTGTTAGTCAAACAGTACCATCATTAGAAGACACCTTTCTGTGTCTGCCACCTTCTGTTCCCACAGCCATGTCAGTGAAATAGTACCATCATTAGAAGACACCTTTCTGTGTCTGCCACCTTCTGTTCCCACAGCCATGTCAGTGAAACTGTATCATCATTAGAAGACACCATTCTGTGTCTGCCACCTTCTGTTACCACAGTGATGTCAGTGAAACAATACCATCATTAGAGGACACATTTCTATGTCTGCCTCCTTCTGTTCTCACAGTCATGTCAGTTAAACAGTATCATCATTAGAAGACACCTTTCTGTGTCTTCCACCATCTGTTCCCACAGCCATATCAGTTAAACGGCACTATCATTACAAGACATCTTTCTGAGTATGCCACCTTCTGTTCCCACAGCCATGTCAGTTCAACAGTACAATCAATAGAAGACACCTTTCTGTGTCTGCCGCCTTCTGCTCCCACAGTCATGTTAGATAAACAGTATCATCATTAGAAGACACTTTTCTATGTCTGCTGCCTACTGTTACCACATCCATGTCAGTTAAAAAGTACCATCCTTAGGAGACACCTATCTGTGTCTGCCACCTTGTGTTCCCATATCCATGTCAATCAGTATCATCATTAGAAGACACCTGTCTGTGTCTCCCACCTGCTGTTCCCAGAGCAATGTCAGTTAAACAGTACCATCATTAGAAGACACCTTTCTGTGTGTCCCACCTTCTGTTCCCACAGTCATGTCAGTCAAACAGTATCATCATTACTAGACACCTTTTTGTGTGTGCCACCGTCTGCTCCAACAGCCATGTCAGTTAAACAGTATCACCATTAGAAGACACCTTTCAATTTCTGCTGCCTTCTGTTCCTACATCCATGTCAATTAAACAGTACCATCATTAGAAGACACCTTTCTGTGTCTGACATCTTCTGTTCCCACATCCATGTCAGTTAAACTGTATCATCTTTAGAAGATACCTTTCTCTGTCTGTCACCTTCTGTTCCTACAGCCATGTGAATTAAACAGTACCATCACTAAAAGACACCTTTCTGTGTCTGCGGCCTTCTGTTCACACATCCATGTCAAACAGTATCATCATTAGAAGACACCTTTCTGTGTCTGCCACCTTCTGTTCCCACAGTCATGTCAGTTAAGAATTATCATCATTAGAAGACAGTTTTCTGTGTGTCCCACCTTCTGCTCACATAGCCATGTGAGTTCAAACAGTATCACCATTAGAAGACACCTTTCTGTGTCTGCTGCCTTCTGTTCCCACATCCATGTCAAAACAGTATCATGAATAGAAGACACCTTTCTGTGTCTGCCACCTTCTTTTCCCACATCCATATCAGTTAAACAGTATCATCATTAGAAGCCACCTTTCTGTGTCTGCCTCCTTCTGTTCCCACATCCATGTCAAACAGTATCATCATTAGAAGACACTTTTCTATGTCTACCACCTTCTGTTCACACAGCCGTGTCAGTTAAACAGTATCATCATTAGAAGACAGCTTTCTGTGTCTGCCGCCTTCTGTTCCCACATCCATGTCAGTTAAACAGTATCATCATTAGAAGACACCTTTCTGTGTCTGCCACCTTCTGTTCCCCCAGTCATATTAGTTAAACAGTACCATCATTAGAAGACACCTTTCTGTGTCTCCCGCCTTCTGTTCCCACAGCCATGTTAGTTAAACAGTACCATCATTAGAAGACACCTTTCTATGTCTGCCACCTTCTGTTCCCACATCCATGTCAGTTAAACAGTACCATCATTAGAAGACACCTTTCTGTGTCTGCCTCCTTCTCTTCCCACAGGCAGGTCAGTTAAACAGTATCATCATTAGAAGACACTTTTCTGTGTCTGCCACTTTCTGATCCTCCAGTCATGTTAGTTAAACAGTACCATCATTACAAGACACCCTTCTGTGTCTGCCACCTTCTATTCCCAAAGCCATATCAGTTAAACAGTACCATCATTAGAAGACACCTTTCTGTGTGTGCCACCTTCTCATCCCACAGCTATGTCAATTAAACAGTGCCATCATTACAAGACATCTTTCTGAGTCTGCCACCTTCTGTTCCCACAACCATGTCAGTTCAACAGTACCATCAATAGAAGGCACCTTTCTGTGTCTGCCGACTTCTGTTCCCACAGTCATGTTAGATAAACAGTATCACCATTAGAAGACACTATTCTATGTCTGCTGCCTACTGTTACCACATCCATGTCATTTAAAAAGTACCATCATTAGGAGACACCTATCTGCGTCTGCCGCCTTCTGTTCCCACATCCATGTCAATCAGTATCATCATTAGAAGACACCTGTCTGTGTCTCCCACCTTCTGTTCCCACAGCAATGTCAGTTAAACAGTACCATCATTAGAAGACACCTTTCTGTGTGTGCCACCTTCTGTTCCCACAGTCATGTCAGTCAAACAGTATCATCATTAGTAGACACCTTTTTGTATGTGCCACCCTCTGCTCCAACAGCCATGTCAGTTAAACAGTATCATCAATAGAAGACACCTTTCTATTTCTGCTGCCTTCTGTTCCTACATCCATTTCAATTAAACAGTACCATCATTAGAAGACACCTTTCTGTGTCTGACACCTTCTGTTCCCACAGCCATGTCAATTAAACAGTACCATCATTAGAAGATACTTTCTCTGTCTGTCACCTTCTGTTCCCACAGCCATGTCAATTAAACAGTACCATCATTAAAATACACCTTTCTGTGTCTGATGCCTTCTGTTCACACATCCATGTCAAACAGTATCATCATTAGAAGACACTTTTCTGTGTGTGCCACCTTCTGCTCCCACAGTCATGTCAGTTAAACATTATCATCATTAGAAGACACCTTTCTGTGTGTGCCACCTTCTGTTCCCACAGTCATGTCAGTTAAACATTATCATCATTAGGCAGTTTTCTGTGTGTCCCACTTTCTGCTCCCACAGCCATGTGAGTTAAACAGTATCATCTTTAGAAGACACCTTTCTGTGTCTGCTGCCTTCTGTTCCCACATCCATGTCAAACAGTATCATCATTAGAATACACCTTTCTGTGTCTGCCACCTTCTGTTCCCACATCTGTAACAGTTAAACAGTATCATCATGAGAAGACACCTTTTTGTGTCTGCCGCCTTCTGTTCCCACATCCATGTCAAACAGTGTCATCATGAGAAGACACGTTTCTGTGTCTGCCACCTTCTGTTCCCACAGTGATGTCAGTGAAATAGTACCATCATTAGAAGTCACCTTTCTGTGTCTGCCGTCTACTGATTCCACAGCCATGTCAGTTAAACAGTATCATCATTAGTAGACACCTTTCTGTGTCTGCCGCCTTCTGTTCCCACAGCCATGTCAGTTAAACAGTATCATCATTAGTAGACACCTTTCTGTGTCTGCCGCCTTCTGTTCCCACATCCATGTCAGTTAAACAGTATCATCAATAGAAGACACCTTTCTGTGTCTGCCACCTTCTTTTCCCCCAGCATTGTTAGTTAAAAAGTACCATCATTAAAAGACACCATTCTGTGTTTGCCACCTTCTGTTCTCACAGTCATGTTACATAAACAGTATCATCATTAGTAGACACCTCTCTGTGTCTGCCTCCTTCTGTTCCCACAGCCATGTCAGTTAAACAGTATTATGATTTGAAGAGACCTTTCTGTGTCTGCTGCCTTCTGTTCCTCCATCCATGTTAGTTAAACGGTACCATCATTAGAAGACACCTTAATGTGTCTGCCACCTTCTGTTCCTACAGCCATGTCAGTTAAACGGTACTATCATTATAAGACATATTTCTAAGTCTGCCACCTTCTGTTCCCACATCCATGTCAGTTAAACATTATCATCATTAGAAGACACCTTTCTGTGTGTGCCACCTTCTGTTCCCACATCCATGTCAGTTAAACAGTATCATCATTAGAAGACACCTTTCTGTGTCTGCCACCTTCTGTTCCTACAGTCATGTCAGTCAAACAGTACCATCATTAGAAGACACCCTTCTTTGTCTGCCACCTTCTGTTCCAACAGCCATGTCAGTTAAACAGTATCATCATTAGAAGACACCTTTCGGTGTCTGCCACCTTCTGTTCCGACAGCCATGTCAATTAAACAGTACCATCATTAGAAGATACTTTCTCTGTCTGTCACCTGTTGTTCCCACAGCCATGTCAATTAATCAGTACCATCATTAGAAGATACTTTCTCTGTCTGTCACCTTCTGTTCCCACAGCCATGTCAATTAAACAGTACCATCATTAGAAGACACCTTTCTGTGTCTATGGCTTTCTGTTCCCACATCCATGTCAAACAGTATCATCATTAGAAGACACTTTTCTATGTCTGCCACCTTCTGTTCACACAGCCATGTCAGTTAAACAGTATCATCATTAGAAGACACCTTTCTGTGTCTGCCACCTTCTGTTCCCACAGCCATGTCAGTTAAACAGTATCATCATTAGAAGACACCTTTCTGTGTGTGCCACCTTCTGTTCCCACAGTCATGTCAGTTAAACATTATCATCATTAGAAGGCAGTTTTCTGTGTGTCCCACCTTCTGCTCCCACAGCCATGTGAGTTAAACAGTATCATCATTAGAAGACACCTTTCTGTGTCTGCTGCCTTCTGTTCCCACATCCATGTCAAACAGTATCATCATTAGAATACACCTTTCTGTGTCTGCCACCTTCTGTTCCCACATCTGTCAGTTAAACAGTATCATCATGAGAAGATACCTTTTTGGGTCTGCCGCCTTCTGTTCCCACATCCATGTCAAACAGAGTCATCATGAGAAGACACCTTTCTGTGTCTGCCTCCTTCTGTTCCCACAGGCATGTCAGTTCAACAGTACAATCAATAGAAGACACCTTTCTGTGTCTGCCGCCTTCTGTTCCCACAGCCATGTCAGTTAAACAGTATCATCATCACAAGACACTTTTCTATGTCTGTTGCCTACTGTTACCACATCCATGTCAGTTAAAAAGTACCATCACTAGGAGACACCTATATGTGTCTGCCGCCTTCTGTTCCCACATCCATGTCAATTCTGTTCCTGCAGTCATGTTAGATAAAAAGTATCATCATTAGAAGACACTTTTCTGTGTCTGCTGCCTACTGTTACCACATCCATGATAGTTAAAATGTATCATCATTAGGAGACACCTATCTGTGTCTGCCGCCTTCTGTTCCCACATCCATGTCAATCAGTTATCATCCTTAGAAGACACCTGTCTGTGTCTCCCACCTTCTGTTCCCACAGTCATGTCAGTCAAACAGTATCATTGGAAGCCACCTTTTTGTGTGTGCCACAGTCTGCTCCAACAGCCGTGTCAGTTAAACAGTATCATGATTAGAAGACACCTTTTTGTTTCTGCTGCCTTCTATTCCTACATCCATGTCAATTAAACAGTACCATCAATAGAATATACCTTTCTCTATCTGTCACCCTCTGCTCCCACAGCCATGTCAATTAAACAGTACCATCACGGAAAGACACCATTCTGTGTCTGTGGCCTTCTCTTCCCACATCCATTTCAAGCTGTGTCATCATTAGAAGACACCTTTCTGTGTCTGCCACCTTCTGTTCCCACAGTCATGTCAGTGAAATAGTACCATCATTAGAAGACAGCTTTCTGTGTCTGCCACCTTCTGTTCCCACATCCATGTCAGTTAAGCAGTATCATCATTTGGAAGACACCTTTCTATGTCTACCTCCTTCTGTTCTCACAGTCATGTCAGTTAAACAGTAATATCATTAGAAGACACCCTTTTGTGTCTGCTACCTTCTGTTTCCACAGCCATGTCAGTTAAACAGTATCATCATTAGAAGACACCTTTCTGTGTCTGCCTCCTTCTGTTCCCAAAGTCATGTCAGTAAACAGTACCATCATTAGAAGACACATTTCTGTATCTGCCTCCTTCTGATCTCACAGTCATGTCAAACAGTACCATCATAAGAAGACACCTTTCTGTGTCTTGTTCCCACAGCCATGTCAGATAAACAGTATCATCAGTAAAAGACAACATTCTTTGTCTGCCTCATTCTGTTCCCAAAGTTATGTCAGTAAACCGTACCATCATTAGAAGACACCTATCTGTGTCTGCCTCCTTCTGATCTCACAGTCATGCCAGTTAAACAGTACCATCATTAGAAGACCCCTTTCTGTGTCTGCCTCCTTCTGTTCACAGTCATGTCAGTTAGTCAGTACAATCTTTAGAAGACACCCTTCTGTGTCTGCCACCTTCTGTTCCCAAAGCCATGTCAGTTAAACAGTATCATCATTAGAAGACACCTTTCTGTGTCTGCCTCCTTCTGTTCCCAAAGTCGTCAGTAAACAGTACCATCATTAGAAGACACATTTCTGTGTCTGCCACCTTGTGTTCCCACAGCCATGTCAGTTAAACAGTATCATCAGTAAAAGACACCATTCTGTGTCTGCCTCCTTCTGTTCCCAAAGTCGTGTCAGTTAAACAGTACCATCATTAGAAGACACCTTTCTGTGTCTGCCACCTTCTGTTCCCCCATCCATGTCAGTTAAACAGTACCATAATTAGAAGACACCTTTCTGTGTCTGCCTCCTTCTGTTCACACAGTCATGTCAGTTAAACAGTACAATCATTAGAAGACACCTTTCTGTATCTGCTGCATTCTGTTCTCACAGCCATATCAGTTAAACAGTACCATCATTAGAAGACACGGTTCCTTGTGTCCCAACTTCTCCTCCCACAGCTATGTCAAACAGTATCATCATTAGAAGACACCTTTCTGTGTCTGCCACCTTCTGTTCCCACAGCCATGTCAGTGAAACTGTATCATCATTAGAAGACACCATTCTGTGTCTGCCACCTTCTGTTACCACAGTGATGTCAGTGAAACAATACCATCATTAGAGGACACATTTCTATGTCTGCCTCCTTCTGTTCTCACAGTCATGTCAGTTAAACAGTATCATCATTAGAAGACACCTTTCTGTGTCTGCCGCCTTCTGCTCCCACAGCCATGTCAGTTAAACAGTATCATCATTAGTAGACACCTCTCTGTGTCTGCCTCCTTCTGTTCCCACAGCCATGTCAGTTAAACAGTATCATGATTAGAAGACACCTTTCTGTGTCTGCTGCCTTCTGTTCCCACAGCCATGTCAGTTAAACAGTATTATGATTTGAAGACACCTTAATGTGTCTGCCACCTTCTGTTCCTACAGCCATGTCAGTTAAAAAGTACCATCATTAGAAGACACCTTTCTGTGTCTGCCATCTTCTGTTCCCATATCTATGTCAATTAAACAGTATCATCATTAGAAGACACCTTTCTGTTTCTCCCTCCTTCTGTTCCCACAGTCATGTCAGTTAAACAGTACCATCATTAGAAGACACCTTTCTGTGTCCCACCTTCTGTTCCCACAGTCATGTCAGTTAAACAGTATCATCATTAGAAGACACCTTTCTGTATCCGTGCCTTCTGTTCCCACAGCCATGTTACTTAAACAGTACCATCATTACAAGACACCCTTGTGTGTCTGCCACCTTCTCTTACCAAAGCCATGTCAGTTAAACAGTATTATCATTAGAAAACACCTTTCTGTGTCTGCCACCTTCTTTTCCCACAGCCATGTCAGACAAAACAGTATCATCATTAGAAGACACTTTTCTGTGTCTGCCACCTTCTGTTACTACAACCATGTCAGTTAAACAGTACCATCATTAGAAGACACCTTTTGGTGTTTGCCACCTTATGTTCCCACAGCCATGTCAGTTAAACAGTATCATCATTAAAAGACACTTTTCTGTGTCTGCCTCCTTCTGTTGCCACAGCCATGTCAGTTAAACAGTACCATCATTAGAAGACACCTTTCTGTGTCTGCCACATTCTGTTCCCACATCTGTATCAGTTAAACAGTATCATGATGAGAAGCCACCTTTTTGTGTCTGCCGCCTTCTGTTGCCACATCCATGTCAAACAGTGTCATCATTTGAAGACACGTTTCTGTGTCTGCCACCTTCTGTTCCTACAGTCATGTCAGTGAAATAGTACCATCATTAGAAGACACCTTTCTGTGTTTGCCGCTTTCTGTTTCCAAAGCCATGTCAGTTAAACAGTATCATCATTATAAGACACCTTTCTGTATCTGCCGCCTTCTGTTCCCACATCCATGTCAGTTAAACAGTATCATCATTAGAAGACAACTTTCTGTGTCTGCCACCTTCTGTTCCCACAGCCGTGTCAGTTAAACTGTTTCATCATTATAAGACACCTTTCTGTATCTGCCGCCTTCTGTTCCCACATCCATGTCAGTTAAACAGTATCATCATTAGAAGACAACTTTCTGTGTCTGCCACCTTCTGTTCCCACAGCCGTGTCAGTTAAACTGTTTCATCATTAGAAGACACCTTTCTGTGTCTGCCTCCTTCTGATCTCACAGTCATGTCAGTTAAATAGTACCATTATTAGAAGACACCTTTCTGTATCTGCTGCCTTCTCTTACCACATCCATGTCAAACAGTATCATCATTAGAAAACACCTTTCTGTGTCTGCCACCTTCTGTTCCCCCATCCATGTCAGTTAAACAGTACCATAATTAGAAGACACCTTTCTGTGTCTGCCAGCCACCTTCTGTTCTCACATCCATGTCAGTTAAACAGTATCATCATTAGAAGACACCTTTCTGTGTCTGCCTCCTTCTGTTCACACAGTCATGTCAGTTAAACAGTACAATCATTAGAAGACACCTTTCTGTATCTGCTGCATTCTGTTCCCACAGCCATATCAGTTAAACAGTACCATCATTAGAAGACACATTTCAGTCTGTCCCACCTTCTGCTCCCACAACTATGTCAGTTAAACAGTATCATCATTTGAAGACACCTTTCTGTGTCTGCCACCTTCTGTGCCCACAGCCATGTCAGTGAAACTGTATCATCATTAGAAGACACCATTCTGTGTCTGCCACCTTCTGTTCCCACAGCAAAGTCAGTGAAACAATACCATCATTAGAGGACACATTTCTATGTCTGCCTCCTTCTGTTCTCAGTCATGTCAGTTAAACAGTATCATCATTAGAAGACACCTTTCTGTGTCTTCCACCATCTGTTCCCACAGCCATGCCAGTTAAATGGTGCTATCATTACAAGACATCTTTCTGTGTCTGCCAACTTCTGTTCCCACAACCATGTCAGTTAAACAGTATCATCATTAGAAGACAACTTTCTGTGTCTGCCACCTTCTGTTCCCACAGCCGTGTCAGTTAAACTGTTTCATCATTAGAAGACACCTTTCTGTGTCTGCCTCCTTCTGATCTCACAGTCATGTCAGTTAAATAGTACCATTATTAGAAGACACCTTTCTGTATCTGCTGCCTTCTCTTACCACATCCATGTCAAACAGTATCATCATTAGAAAACAACTTTCTGTGTCTGCCAGCCACGTTCTGTTCCCCCATCCATGTCAGTTAAACAGTACCAAAATTAGAAGACACCTTTCTATGTCTGCCAGCCACCTTCTGTTCTCACATCCATGTCAGTTAAACAGTATCATCATTAGAAGACACCTTTCTGTGTCTGCCTCCTTCTGTTCACACAGTCATGTCAGTTAAACAGTACAAACATTAGAAGACACCTTTCTGTATCTGCTGCATTCTGTTCCCACAGCCATATCAGTAAAACAGTACCATCATTAGAAGACACCTTTCAGTCTGTGCCACCTTCTGCTCCCACAACTATGTCAGTTAAACAGTATCATCATTTGAAGACACCTTTCTGTGTCTGCCACCTTCTTGGCCCACAGCCATGTCAGTGAAACTGTATCATCATTAGAAGACACCATTCTGTGTCTGCCACCTTCTGTTCCCACAGCAAAGTCAGTGAAACAATACCATCATTAGAGGACACATTTCTATGTCTGCCTCCTTCTGTTCTCAGTCATGTCAGTTAAACAGTATCATCATTAGAAGACACCTTTCTGTGTCTTCCACCATCTGTTCCCACAGCCATGCCAGTTAAATGGTGCTATCATTACAAGACATCTTTCTGTGTCTGCCAACTTCTGTTCCCACAACCATGTCAGTTCAACAGTACCATCAATAGAAGACACCTTTCTGTGTCTGCTGCCTTCTGTTCCCACAGTCATGTTAGATAAAAAGTATCATCATGAGACACTTTTCTGTTTCTGCTGCCTACTGTTACTACATCCATGTTAGTTAAAAAGTACCATCATTAGGAGACACCTATCTGTGTCTGCCGCCTTCTGTTCCCACATCCATGTCAATCAGTTATCATCCTTAGAAAACACCTTTCTGTGTGTGCCACCTTCTGTTCCCACAGTCATGTCAGTCAAACAGTATCATCATTAGAAGACACCTTTTTATGTGTGCCACAGTCTGCTCCAACTGTCATGTCAGTTAAGCAGTATCATGATTAGAATACACCATTCTGTTTCTGCTGCCTTCTGTTCCTACATCCATGTCAATTAAACAGTACCATCATTAGAAGATACCTTTCTCTGTCTGTCACCTTCTGTTCCCACAGCCATGTCAATTAAACAGTATCATCATTAAACGACACCTTTCTGTGTCTGTGGCCTTCTCTTCCCACATCCATGTCAAACTGTATCATCATTAGAAGACAGCTTTCTCTGTCTGCCACCTTCTGTTCACACAGCCGTATCAGTTAAACAGCATCATCATTAGAAGACACCTTTCTGTGTGTGCCACCTTCTGTTCCCACAGTCATGTCAGCTAAACATTATCATCATTAGAAGACACCTTTCTGTGTCTGCTGTCTTCTGTTCCCAAATCCATGTCAAACAGTATCATCATTAGAAGGCACCTTTCTGTGTCTGCCACCTTCTGCTCCCACATCTATATCAGTTAAACCGTATCATCATGAGAAGACATCTTTCTGTGTGTGCCATCTTCTGCTCCCACAGCTATGTCAGTTAAACAGTATCATCATTAGAAGACACCTTTCTGTGTTTGCCACCTACTGTTCCCAAAGCCATGTCAGTTAAACAGTACCATAATTAGAATACATCTATCAGTATCTGCTGCCTTCTTTTCTCAAATACATGTCAGTTAAACAGCACAATCATTAGAAGACACCTTTCAGTGTGCACCATCTTCTCTTCCCACTGCCATGTGAGTTAAACAGTACCATCATTAGAAGACACCTTAATGTGTCTACCACCTTCTGTTCCCGCAGCTATGTCAGTTAAACAGTACCATCATTAGAAGACACCTTTCTGTGTCTGTCACCTTCTATTCCGACAGCCATGTCAGTTAAACAGTATCATCACTTTAAGACACCTTAATGTGTCTACCACCTTCTGTTCCCACAGCCATGTCAGTTAAACAGTATCATCATTAGTAGACACCTCTCTGTGTCTGCCTCCTTCTGTTCCCACAGCCATGTCAGTTAAACAGTATCATGATTAGAAGACACCTTTCTGTTTCTCCCTCCTTCTGTTCCCACAGTCATGTCAGTTAAACAGTACCATCATTAGAAGACACCTTTCTGTATCCGTTGCCTTCTGTTCCCCTAGCCATATCAATTAAACAGTACCATCAGTAGAAAACACCTTTCTGTGTTTGCCACCTTTGGTTCCCACAGCCTTGTCATTTAAACAGTATTATCATTAGAAAACACCTTTCTGTGTCTGCCACCTTCTTTTCCCACAGCCATGTCAGACAAAACAGTATCATCATTAGAAGACACTTTTCTGTGTCTGCCGCCTTCTGTTACTACAACCATGTCAGTTAAACAGTACCATCATTAGAAGACACCTTTTGGTGTCTGCCACCTTATGTTCCCACAGTCATGTCAGCTAAACAGTATCATTATTAGAAGACACCTTTCTGTTTCTGCCACCTTCTGTTTCCCCCAGCCATGTCAGTTAAACAGTATCATCATTAGAAGACACCTTTCCAGCTCAGCACTAAGCTCAGGTGACCCTTCTTCGTTTATCTGGAGCATGTTACTTGCACACCCCCTGGTTGCAGTAATAATCCTTTCTCCCATGTCAACTCTTAAATCGAAACATTGTATTGCTTATCCTTCTCTGTGTTCTGTGTGCTGTCTGCTGGCACATGTAACCATTTTGTGAATGTGTCCTCCAACTCCCTTTCTTGACATGTCTTTTCCACCTGCCTGACCCTGCTTACTGCCATCTCAGCTTTCTCTTCTTACAGGTCATTGGTGCCTACATGCATCATATTGTATCAGCCCCCCTCCTCCAGTGATCCCTTTGCCCTTGTGGACCATTTAATCATTGCCAATTACCATCAGAGGTGAAAAATCAATCCCTTTATGATCTATATGAGAGGTAGACACCTTAACTAGTTTGCTAACCCCAAGCCCACCATTTCACCTTTGTCCATGGTTTACTCAAGTTAATCACTAGAATGATTTCACTGAGATCTCATCTCTGCTGTCTTGCTTGCCTATATTCTTGTTCCTCTTTGTGAGTGAATATGCAATTACAAAATACTTTCCCACACTGTCTGCATTGTCTTTTGCTTATCAAGTATTTTAAGTTTTGCTCCCCTGAAAAATAAAATGTAATATTTCTTCAGTGTTACTGTTCCTGTACAGATTTGCTAGAAATCAGAATTGTAATGCTGTATATGGTAATGTAAGGAATCCAAAAACAGTGTTGTTATATCCTTACAATATAGTTCTTCTCCACCTCTTCTTTCTACTTTATTAAGGTTCTAAATTGTGAATATGATATAAGGAACACCGATTTCACAAAATACCATCATTTCAATAATCAAAGCAAGTAAGAATGTTAATTGATTCTTTAAGCTATGTGGAATAACTCAGATTGTTGTTAGACAGATAAAGGAACAGCAACTATTGTGATAAACAAACACAGGTATGAAGAAATGGCTTGGAAGGCTTGGAAAGTTATATATGATAATAGAATGTGTGTGAAAGTTGACTGTAAAATTTGTATGTTAGTAAAACAATTTATCAAATTATGTTGGATGATTTTTTGTCCATTTGTAGTTTATCGGAACATGTTTTCAAGTACTTTGAGGTTCTATACCCTTTCTTTCCTGTTATATCCACATTGTACAGAAATATGGTGAATACCCCTTTGTGCAACACACTGTGGCAGAGAGCAGGAATAGGGAGTTCTGCCTCCTTCTAATATTACTGACATTAGTTTATAGCCTTTGTTTAAGAAGTCTGACTGTTATCCATTAAATACGCAAGTGATTCTTAGAAAGCTTACTAAGAACAAGGTTAGTGAGGGGACACCTTCCTTCCTATATACATATGGCTGCTGGCTTTTGTAGATGCTCAAAGTAGGACACTTTTTCGTATAATATGAGATTCTGTGGGGCAGACCATATGCTCAGCAATTCTGGAATGCTTCTTTTCACTTTATTAAAAAAATGTTTTAGAATTTTAATTCTCACTTTTGATTTAGTTCATTTTATGGCATTTAAAATATATTATCATTTTTCTGCAACATTTAAAGAAAAACTAGACATTTATTTTTTCCCTCAAAATTTAAGGACATTTGCTTTTTTATGTCATTTTGTAGGATGCAACTCTCTAAATCAGGACAGTCTCTAAGAAATGTAGAATAGACTTTAACTCTATATATGTATCTGTAATCTCTACAGTAGTATTGAATATTCCTGGGATGTCAAAGAACTTAATCAGCTGCTTCTTTCATTCTTCAAATAGACAATCCCCAGGATTCACGAATCCTCCGTGTAAGGCTAAATTAATCTTACACGGAAACGCCAGTCTAAGAGTAAGACAGCAGCGCGCCATGCATATTAATGAGGGTGCACTGCCTCAACTCTAAGGCTAACATGGAGCGTGCACGAGTGCAGGTGGCATGTCGGACTGCCGAGCAGTTCAAAAATCCAAGCCCCTGCAAGTCTCTCAATTGGGAAACGTCAACTGACATGAGCGAGTCCGCTCAAATGTGTACATACCCAACACTACACTCCCCCACATTCTAATCCCCTGTACAATTATAAAATGTAAAACTTTTATTTTTGTTTTTTAATATTCCCGATATAGTTGCCCGTATTTGCGCGGGTTTGCCCATTGCTTAGCTAGATTTAGCAGTTTAGACATCGAAGAGGATAATAAGAAACGTATATGCAAAGTAAGCAAAATAGCAATAGCATAGTGGTAGAACCTTTGCACAAAGAGGAGGCATTCCAGGTTCGAGTCCCACCACTCCCCTTTCTATTTTCTGTTGGAAATCTATATATAAAAATAATTCCTGACATTTATCATTTAAATTTTAGTAAAAAGCATTGAAATGGCCTATGTAGTAGTGAACAAATTATATATATATATATATATATATATATATATATATATATATATATATATATGAAGGTGAAATGGTTATGCATACTGATGAATGCATAAGTAATGTATCTTAAGCAATGTGAAGCACTGCTAAGCAAAGTTTACCAGTATTAAGCATATTTAAGTATAATTGCTATTAGCTTAGCACTGCTTTAACTAGTGCAATAGCTTTGTGCGGAGCTGCGCATCGTGCAAACTAGCGCAAACAGAACATGTTTGTGCGTAGCTGCGCAACGCACTAACTAGCGCAATGTCGGGCAATGTCGGGCAACGTACAGCATCGTACAGCAACATAGAGCAACATTGGGCAAAGTTGAGCAAAGTTGGCTAAACACAGCCACACCTCCTAGCCGGTCTGGCTAGTAGTAAAATAAAAAGCAATGGCAGGCCTTGAACCCGGGATACTGTGCTCTATAGTCACAATACTGAACCACTAAGCCATGACAGCTTTTCATATGCATGCACTTTCAGCACACACATACATATCAATGGAAGTTTACCCATTGCTAAGCAAGTGTGCCTTCAGTTGAGATTTTTCAAAACTGGCAAATCACAAATAAGTGCGGGAAATGATGCATATTTAAGCTCCATAGATGGGAATACTTGCCATAACTGGTTGCAGCTCCCATCTGCAGGCAGCAATGTCCACTGCTGGAGAGGGCTCTCATTTTCGAGCGCAACATTGGGGCATTGAGGAGTCAAAAGTAATGGTTTGGCTCCTTGTCCAAAATCATGAGGATAGACTCCTGTGGGGCCAATACCAGGGCACCCAATACAAAGTGGAAGCCAGGGTCCGTCTAGCTCATGAACTCACCAGTGCCACAGGTGTCCGTCTGACTGGTGAGCAGGTCAGACACCACCACGCAGACCTGAAGAGACACAAGGCGGGTCAACTGGATCAGTGGATCCAGGATGCCCATGAGATGGAAAATGCCCCACTACTGAGTAAGTAGCCATGGAATTAAGTGTGTAAGAATTGCTATTCTAGTCTATACTATGGATAGCTATGTCTCAATATCACTTCATTGACTTCACAGCTGCAGGTGTCCGTGCTGCGAATCAGCAAGCCTATGCAGATAGGCTGCTAAGGCTGTGCCACCAGGCAGGTTAGTAATTATACAGCTTGTACTGTTATGTAAAATAAATGAGAGAGCCTGAAAAAATCAAGGCATAATAATTTTCTAATAATTATTCTGCATGTACTGTTATATAAAATAAATGAGAGAGCCTCTAGAAAAGTGTTATAAGTCTTTAATAAAGGTATAATTCCTGTAGTGTGTCTGTGTCATTTTCTTTGATATGTTGTACTCTTGCATTATAGAAATAGTACTGTTGTATTAAGCGCTGTTAACACACAGTTGGGTAGGCCCATATAAAGTGGATGAAGGGAGTGCCAGTAGCTTTTAAGCATATTTACAGTCCTCAACTGCTGGTTCATGCCCAGCATGTACAGGTTAATCTGGCACATGAGTAGCTTGGTATTGTGTTCCCCAGAAATGTCATTGTTCTGGCAGAAATGTAGGGAGCTGTTGACATATAACTGATAATTTCATATAAACATATCTAGATAAGTATGGGAAAGTAGAGCTGTCAGTGTACCATCTCAGCAGTAGTGTGTCTGAGCAACTCACAAAATATGTAGCAGTAACATCTGCATCCCAGACAGTTTGTATGTCAGATACAGCCCATGTATGTAAAGATCTAGCAAAACCCATTTCCCAATTTAAGGACAATTGGGTAGTGTAATAATACATGTAGGGGACATATAACTGCAGTTAATAGGAATGTAGTGTAAACTAGAAGGATATATTAGTTGTTAATGGAGCTATCTTTTTCCACCCTACTGTATGTGCATAAAAAATGCAATTCCACACCTCAATGGGTATGTCTAATCTCAAAACATTTGTTGGGACATATGTCCTATTGGTTTATAAGTATCTGCATTTATTTCAATGCATGTGCCCTGTTCAAATACCACAATATTGGTGGCCTGTTGCCATCAATTAAATCTGCATGCTGTTGTAATGTCCACTGTTGTTCTATATATGCATGTGTCATGCTTGCTGTTCAACTGTTGGAGCTCTGGTGTGTTGGGTTAATGGAAATACCTCAGCATGCTGTTATAACTAATTGGGAATGCTGTTGACTGTTACTAACCCATATTTTCATTAAATCCTCCTAAACATAGAACGTATGGGAAGGCCGGTCCCAGCAGACCCACCTGTCCCACCTCAGCTGGCGATGGCACCTGGCACCAGCAGGTCTGGTGCCCAGCCTGGGACCTACTCCTCCATTGGCCCTGTGCCACCTTTGGGTGGAAGCACTGCAGGGGATGGGGCTCACCCCCCAATGCAAGAGTGGGCAGAGGAGGGTCACCTATCACCCTCCGAATGGTCCGGGCTGTGGTGCATAGGGAGATCGAGCATTCTGTCGCTGATCCTCTATGCCAGCTTGAGGCACGAGTGGCGTGATTCACAGGTGAGCCTGCCCCTCCTATGCAGCCCCCAGCACAGCCGCCCTCTGGGCTGTGAAGGTGCAGTGGTGACTGCCCATGGGTGGGGATCTCAGTTCCACTGTTTTCATCTGTGGGCTCATGGGCTTGCGATTTCCAAACATCCTTCCCCATCAATGGTGTTCACCCACCACATGTGTCATATTCCACCCCTATATGCATCTTGTTTGTCTTGTCTGTTTACCTCCCCAACCTACCTCCCCAAATATACCTACTTCCCCTACCCCACATTCCACTCTCACCTGAAAAAAAAATAAAAGGGCAATCTGCTCCCAAAAAAGAATTACGCCCCATACGTAGCTGCCCATTTTGCACACATGTCTGCTGGGAACATAAACTGATATTTAATTTGCAGTACAACATACTTTGTTGTCCTCACCCCTCTCTCAGGGGTGGAAGGTTTCATATTTCCCTTCAAATTTATTGCATATGCACAGCTGTTGCTGTTAAAGAAATGGGCAGCTATGGACCTTCCATACACCTGTCCTGCACATTCCAAGCTATTTTCCCTACTGTCTTTCCCTCTTTGTGCCCCTTTTTCACCACTTTCCTATCTCCCCATTTTATTTTCTTTCAAAGAAATGAGCACGGGGGTTAGCGGGAGTAAGCACTATTAAGCAGTAGTTAGCCGGTTTGTGTGTGTGCGTTTGTTTGCATTTAGCTAAGCATCGCTAAGCACCGTGCAAACCCACGCAAACCCACTCACAACTGCTTAAAAGTGCTTTAGTCACTCTGTATGTCAGGGCCCTTGTTCTACTCAGCAGCAAAATAAAACACCTCTGTCAGTCTCGATCCCGGACCTTGGACACACTAGACTGCATGAAGTACCACTAAGCCACACAACAAGTTGGTGCTGAAATGAATATATCATGCATCAGAATGAGTGAATCTAAAGGAAAAATAGGAATGCCATAACACAAAACTTGTTCTGTGGAACTTTACCAGCAGTTGTTTTGGAATTGCATTACATGACTGTGATAAGAGAACCAGCCATTCTAGCAAGAAATAATGTTAAAGCAGCACTTTACAACCAACACACAGTATCATAGCAGGACAAACAGGGGCATATCTGATTAGAGCAGAAGACATACATCCCAACTGTGACTACTTTTCAGGGATGTCCCTGATTTTGAAACATATGTTAGCTGTATCCCTCTGAATCCCTCTGAAAAGTATTGATGTTAGGCAGAAAGGTGGGGTATTACACTTAATAAATAATGACAATAATAAGAGTTAGACACCACTTGTACTTCAGAAAAGGTGTGGTAATCCATATGCACTGGTTCTCTCGAAGTCTCCACTTACTGTCTCTATTATTTTGAAGGTGTACCTCACTTTTACCTACCTTTCCCTGACTCTGTTCAAATATGTACCTGAGTGTTTCAGAGGCCTGGCAGAGGCAGAAACACAAAGCATATCAGCTTTTCTGCTGTTACACACTGTGCAAATAGCTCTGGAAGGAGTTCCACAAGCATACCCTTATGTAGGAGTACAACACTGAAATACCAAAGGATGTAGCCATGTACTGGTAGCAACTGACTGTAACAATGCCATTGTACCAGTGCTGAAAAGGCCTGTGTATTGCACAAAGAATAACAGGCTAACATCTGGCTACCATCTGGATAGGTCCACAGTTGGGAGCTATGCAGACAGACTACTTGCCTTGATAAACTAACAGGTACACAGAAACCCTTTAAGTCCAGCAAGATAACATTCACACAGTAATACATAATGCTCTCTGTACGTCTGCATCCCTACCCAAATATACAATATACCTGTGTGTTCAGGGTCTACCAAGGATGTAGGTAGGCATACTCAGTACTGGAACTGTCCAGTTTTCATGAGCAGCCTGTGCTAATGTCAACACTAAAAAAGCACAAACTGTTCAGAAGTGAGTACATTAAAATTCACAGTATAGCAGTTCACAAACAGTTCATGTGCCAAAAGAATACATCTCAATAACTACTTTTGTATGGCAGTTAATTGTATAAGTAAAAAAGAAACTACATACTTCCATATATCTTGTGTTAGCATTTGCAGGGGTGAGTACAATTCTACACTGACAAGTGTGTACTGGAAGTGGCAACATTCAGGTCTGAGTACAACATTTAAATCACTGGCTACACCCCTAGCTTCAAATATAAGAACTATACCACCCTTCTGACTTAAACAATTGTATCCACAGCAAACAAGTATGAGCCCCACTTCGGAAAGCTGAAAGGGCTATGCCTACCTGACTTAGCAATTTATAGCATTGGGTTGCTATGACAGTGAGTACTGCAAGTACCACACAGCTGGCTGCATGCAATTACTAAATGGTGAGCACCAATTGGTGCAGAGGCCATCACATGCACATGTGCAGATACCTATAAAAGCAGGCTGTACTTGCTGCCCACACATGCAATCACTCCACTGCAGACACTGAGAGAGAGAGAGAGAGAGAGAGAGAGAGAGAGAGAGAGAGAGAGAGACATTAACAGCAAAAGCAAACTCAAAAGCAAAAGGAAAACGGATATTAATAATACCAACACATACAAAGGAAAGGTATGTAATAGATATGTATTTACTGGCATGTAGTAGATGTTTTTGTGGAGTACTCTACATACTTTGAAACATCCACATGTGGCAGCAGTACGTATCTATGCACAGATATCCAGCATAACTACTGCCATGGACAAATCAGTGTGTAGCTGTGTGCAGGGGGACATAACTGTGACATATGTAGCTCAGCATTAAATGTCAAACATCTGATCCATGTTATCTGTGTTCTGTACAGTAGTGTGGACAATAGCTGTTTCAGGGAGTAGTGCAAACAGATATATAAACATGGATGTGACAGAGTAACACATGCATGATAGTCATATTAGCGTGTAGATTAGCATTGGCAACTGCTGTACCAGGCTAGTATGCTAATCTAGCATTTGTAGCTATATACAAACCCTCTAATATTACTGTATGCTCACATGTGACACCTGTTCATGTTGCAGCAAGGCCCAACAGGTCAGCCGTGAGGTCCAGGGACTTACAACAGTGTTGACCTTGTGTGTGTATGGCACACACATACGGAGAGATATATATGTGTCAGATATATTAACATCTGTACATGTGCATAGAGCAAGGGACATACTGCAACTGTTTGTGAAGGGTGGACATTTATAGGTTGGTGAAGGTTATGTGCATATTTGTATGTAGGTTGTAGTGTGTGGCAAACAAGACAGCATACAGTGCTGGTATATGACATGCGGTGGTTAAACACTGCGGGCGTGATTTGTTAAGTTTGCAATGTTGCAGCCAGTGAGGCCTGCTAAAGCCACATGGGCTGAGAACACCTTCAATACATTTCTCACAAGACTGTGCATTATCATTACATTACTGTATACCTCACAACTTTTGCATAATTGATATTCCCACCATGAAAGGTGGACTGTATATGTGCCTATATGTATATGTGCACCAATGGATGTGTATATGTATGTATAAATATATATATATATATATATATATATATATATATATATATATATATATATATATATATACAGAGAGAGAGTCATATATAATGTGAGACAGATGCCTGGTGTCAAAGCCATGGCCTCAGGCTCAATACTGAAAATTGCATTGGCATCCCTTTTGGTAAAAACTCGGTACCCATGAACTGCCACATAGGTGGTAGTCTACTTAACACTGAAAGTGTAATAAGAGACCTTGGGACACAGGTAGACAGTAGTCTCTCCTTTGATGATCACAGTGCCACACTAGTCAAGAAACCCTTCCATGTGGCACATCTCATCACAAAAGGCTTCTCATCCAGGGAAAAAAGAGGTCATTGTTCCCCTCTACTCATCACTCATAAGACCCATTATAGAGTACAACGCCCCTTTTGGTATGTACCTCACAAGACATCTACAACAACTGGAAAGGCCACAGACATACCTCACAAAGAGGACTACTGGCCTCAAACAGATGCCCTATGCAGACCGTCTCACAAAATGCCAGCTTTACTCTGTCGCATATTGCCTACCCAGAGGTGATCTCTACCTGACATACAACGCTATGTCAAACCCAGAGCTGTTGGACATGCTCCACGTAAAGAAATCCCAATCCCTCTGAGCTACACGCTCTAGGGACCTAAACCTTGTCACCACAAAAAACAGAACATGCTGGAGGGATAGATTCTTATTTCAGAAACTTCCCATACTCTGGAACAAACTACCTATCTATAGAAAACAAAGCTCCTCAGTAGCACTGTTCATGAATAATCTTGATGATTGGATGGGAGATAGGTAATACACCCCAGGGATCACCTCTGTGGCTCTGCTTGACAGGGGCACAGGAAATTAATTTCCTTAGGTAGCAAAGGCGAGGGTACCATTTGGCTAGGCTTATATAGGCCCTAGGGCCAATAGCCTAGTACCTACATATGAACATATACACACCCACATGTACTTGTTGCAATACATGTTATATGATGTTGACTGAGTGTGATGGTCAATGTGTTGGTGAATGTGTCACAGTTGTGTATATGTGGGATAGCCTAGTGGGAAACTGTTTCTGACATGGTATTTTGTGTCCTAGCTTTGATCCCAGCAAAAGATGTGTATGCTATTGCTAGGCATAAAAAGGCAGTATGGCATATGACATAGTCCCTTGGTGTTAACTGGGGTGTGTCATTGGAGGCTAAAGCAGTACATGTATGCCTATTGATTGGCACTGCTGGTGAATCCAACTCCTGTATGAACAGTAGTACTACCTGAAACTATAGGCCCAAACAGCACAGTATGGTGTATGTCCACATTGCTTGGAACAACTGTTTTGTGTGTTCACTGTAGCCCTCACAGATTACATACCTCAGGCTTAAGTTTTTGTAAGTACTGACACACAGTATTGTATGGTACACACGTAAAGTTCATCTGGGTTGCCATACCTTTATGTCTTGTAAGTATGTCTGATGTGTGTGTGGGTATGCCTGTAACATTCCCTCTGTCATATGTGAGTTACAGGATATAAGTGCATATCTAGTAACATGTATACTCTAGTACAGCAGTATGTCACCCATATTCATGAATGTGCACATATATTAGGCAGGAGTTTGCCATCAACAAGTAGTGTGGTATAATGGTAATACTGTAACTGGGCTATACAATCATTGTGATGGAAGACATATTACGTTATGCATTAGCTTGATCTATACCTTCTGTGGCTAGGTGGTGCAGTGTGTCACATACAGTGTGCCATGTACTGTTGTATAGTCTTACATAGTGATTTCACTTTGTTGCTGTGCAGAACATGGTGTAATATACAGAGTGTGCCAGGCACTGTCATGCAGTTGTGGGGTGAGTACTGATATGTGATATTGAAAGTGTGTATCCTCTGACAGCTAATAGGTTGCTATATATGGCAGTTCAGTGATATCTGTACTGTATAATGTTAAGTGTGCCATATGACTTGCTCAGACATATTGTTTCATTGTCTTCCAGGGATCATGGCCCACTGTCGCAACCCGAGCTATAGTAGTGCTGAGGACGACATCATTACAAGCAGTCTGATCCATCACTACAGAGTGCTATTCTCAAGAACCAGCCAGGGCCAGCATGAGCGGACTGCACTGTGGCAAGATGTTGTCCATAGGGTAAATGACATAGGCATGCATAACCGGACATATGAGCAGGTACGCCATCACTGCAGTGATTTACTTAGACATGTCCGGCAGCATGCGTCTGATGTCCATAGACAACAGCTTGCTACAGGTGGTGGGGTTACCATCTACCCCCCCCTCACCAGAGTGGAGGAGCTGCAGCAGCAGACATGTATCGTCATGGAGCTTGGAGCCACCCAGCAAGTTCACACGGAGTGTGCAGGTAACATGGCATATCTGTAGACTACTGTTACCTCTATTGGTAGATCATGTATATGTGAGATGTGTACTGTATACTTAGAAGATGTGGAGCCTGGTGTTGTGCAATACTGATCATTTGGAACATAATCTGTAGGCCTGTGAATGTAAACTGTTGTACTACTGTAAGATTGCAAACCCACAGTAGCAATGTCACAGTTGTTGCCACTGACAAACTGTCTTATATCCTTGTAGGTTCATCTGGTGTGACAGCAAGGCAGCAGACCCATGCTGGTGAGTGTGTTCTACATTTATTGTTGCAAATACAATGTGTACATCATAGGTAAGGTGTAGGACATGTATACATGTAACACACCTATGCATAATGCATTCTGTGCGTGTTTGCTCAGAGACTATGCACATCTCAGTAATGTGATTAGCTGCCTCAGACACATGCAATACACAGAGCATCCCAAACAAATGTGGCTACACTGTAGTGGCCATTGGATAGGCAGATTCGATACACATGCACACAACATACACAACTATGTCATACACAGAACATGTTAATATGCTACACATGACATATTCACACACCGTCTGTAAAGTCACACTCCAGTATCCCAAATGTCATCCACACAACACACATAATATACCTGAGGGGTAGAGGCCTATCATGGGGTGGTGAGACATTCTTCCACACACAACACATTCATGTTTGGCAATGCTCCTTATTGGGCACCTTACAAACCCATGTAACTGGCTGTGAAATGGTTGATGTAGCCATGGTACTGCAGTTCAGGTACAGCATGATAGGTGCTGGTCTGGCACACATTAGTAGCCTTGAATGACCACATGATGCAGCATGATGATGGCTTATGGTACTACACCCCATCCAGTTATAGTAACTACAGTACTACACATGGCTTTCATTGCTATACACTTCAATGTTGTGTGTTTGAAAACATATGCACCTATACACAATATGCATAGCAATCATCATTTGCAAAAATTGACATATATATGTCTTGTAATGCTATTGAGTGTCTAGGTCACATGACACACATTGGGTATGTGTGATGTTAAATGTTGCAGTTGTGTTGTAGCATGCCATGTCATGTCTGGCACTGGCATGTCCACAATATGTTCTACACTCCCCATAACTACTGTACATTGGCTATGTGGACCAATGGTATTCCAGCAGGAATACATGCACCACTGATCCTGTGTGTATACACAGCATGCATGGGCTAAACCTGTGTTCACAATTATCTGCTAAAGACACAGATGCTCTAATCAGAAATGGATATCTATGTGACACACAGATACACATCCAGCCATGGTATGTATACCTGTGAGTGATGGTGCACAGGACAGTAAAGAGCTTTTAATACTTGCACAGCAATGTTGTGCCCATGTATACATTGCGTTCCAGGGTGAGGCCAATCACCAAACAACAACACACATGCATCAAAGCCATGTATACTGTTAGTAGCAAGGACTGTCTACACTCGCACTGCATGCTGTTGAGCAACACACGTCCTGCATGCTGACATGTGTGATATGACTGTTTGGCTTGTGATACTGTACCCCACCATCAACTGCTATTGAGTATGTCCTGAATTGCTGGTGGTGTGTGTGTGTGTGTGTGTGTGTGTGTGTGTGTGTGTGTGTGTGTGTGTGTGTGTGTGTATGTGTGTGTGTGTGTATGTGTTCATGTGTGCATGTGTTCATGTGTGCATGTGCGCATGTGTGCATGTGTGCATGTGTTCATGTCTGCATGTGTGCATGTGTTCTGACATCATGTACAGGTCGTATAGTGTGTTTCCTGTCTTCCTCTCACAGGTGCTGAGGTTGGGCTGGTTCACTGCAGCAGGGGACCTGATGTCACTGACACAAATAGTGATAATGAGGATAGGTGTGTTGAGGCACAGGCATGTTTGCCAGGGTCTGTTGTTGGGCCACCAATCGACAGTGCACAAATATCCACCCCATCCATGCACACAGTCATACTGTCAGTACATCCATCATCACCAATGCACTTAGCTGAGGGAAAGTGTAGAGTTGGCAATGGCCAGGACAGTGCGGTATCTATGGCACATGCATCCAGATACAGCAGCCATATCCAGATGTCTGGAATGGTACCACATAGGCAGATGTCCAGGGGTTCTCATCAGAGCACTGCTGGTCATCATGCCCCTGGCAGACGTGCCACAGGTCTTACAACCTCACGCATGTTCCAGGCTGTCATGGAGGCACAGGCATGTATGGAACAGTACACCAGACAGGGACTAAGGGCACAGAGGGCACATAACACCAATGTAATTGACAGTATCCATGACCTAGCAGGTGCCATCCATAATTACACTGAGGTCACTGATAGACGTTGGGGTGAGACATTAGATGTCCTCTGCAATGTCATGTCCATGTGTCAGGAGAGTGCGAGACGGTTGAGACGTCGATGTGGATGTATGCCAGCAACATCAGCAGCTGGCAGTCGCCGTGGACGTCCATCAAGTCACAGACGCTCCCGTAGTACCAATACCAGCCCCAGCAATGTTGGGAGTGGGCTGTCCATAGACCGTCCTAGAAGACCACATGCACATGGCTCTGGCCAGTCCCAGCAGGGACCTGGATCCAGTGTACATATGTCTACCTCTGTGGATAGTACCCAGTCTGGCTTAGTACCTGATACTGTCTGTAGCACCCCTGCCAGGCACAGGTACCATATCTGTGGCCAGAGATGGTGATCTGTAAAGCCTGGCAGGTACAGTCTGTGGCTGTCCTACAAATCCCCGTATATGGCAGCCATATGGTGGAACTGTGTGCATGCAGACATACACACATAAACCAGACACCTAGGGCTAACACATACCCACACACATTACATCCACATTGGCCCATACCAGTACTCTTGGCCCTCACACACACACACACATGCACACACACACACACACACACACACACACACACACACACACACACACACACACACACACATGTCGATTGTATGGCTCAATGTAGGCGTCTGGCAAACCAACAACACACCCTGTGCATCTGATGAAACCTGTGCCACCTCCTGTCATCTGTAACATTGATGCAGGAACAGGCTAACATGGTGCTGATGAACAGGGTGTCTTTATAGCAGTATAGCAATGTTAGCAAATTTGTCAGCAGTAAAGTGTAATGATATCCTTAAAGGTGTAGCTGAGCAGGCATGATGCATTAAAGCTATGATTGTCAATGTAGTATTGATTACACAAGTGTTAATTCCAATAATGTATTGCCTGCCCACGTGTCACTTGGCTGATGTGTGTAGTATTGGCAGCATGTGTTAGGGAGTGGACAGTACGTGTGGGATGTGTTCAGCACAGATTTGCAGGTGTACATTTGTGAACATGGTGGAGGTGCACTGTCTGCATGTACGTGCATAGAGGACACATGGGCAGGGTGACATGCCCTGTATTACACAGTGTTAACACTCCATAGTTTCTATTGGTGGCCAGTATGCATTGTACTACACACATTTTGGAACTTGAGTACACATGTGTGTATGACATGATTTGACACTGTGATGTGGGTGATACTGTTACTATCTGTCATTGGTTTGCATTCTGGTAGTATACATAACCTCAACAGCCTGACCATAAACAATCGTTAGATGATGTCTTGACAACTGACACACAGATGTAGGACACACAGTAACATTTGGATCCTTCAGGTACTATACTATGCCAGTAACCAGTGGTATTCACCTTCATCCATTCCTGGGACCACTCCTGTTTGGCATATAGCTCTCTTAGGTACAAGCAAACACAGTAGGGATATGTCCGTGCATGTCTGGAAATGCATACTGTGGACTATAATGCATTCTCCAGATGATGCACACATCCTCCACAAGGGTATCATACAGACAGATACCTGTTGTCAAACCCATGTTGTAAAGCTATAGGCCAACTAAAGCATAGTCATCCACTTTTACAAAACATAGTATCCCCACAGTACCACATAGGTAGTAGCCCCCAACATGTTGAAGAGGTACCGATGTGTACCTACAGCCAAGTGTTACATCATCTCTCCTTTGGTATTCACATTTTCAAAGGTATTTTGAAATCCCTCGGTGGATCACATAAGCAATAAGGGGTCTGCATGTATAGCCACAAAGGTTATTGTACACCTATAATGAATAGCCATCATTGACAGACTTTGCTGCGTTTGAACAGGTCTGAAATATACCTCAGGCATAAACCCTCACTCACACTATTCAATAGAAACCGTAATGAGTGTGTGTGACACGGATGACCTAGGCCAGGGATCACTGCAGTGGCTGGGCTTGTCACAAGCATACAGATGTGACCTAAGGTCTGGAAAGCGGCAGCACTCTCTGGCAAAGATAACAGATGTGTTCATGGAGAAAGCAGGGTTCCCACCCATGAAATAATTGAGGTCACATGTATGTATGTATATTTGCCACATAGCTACCTGACATGTATAATGCACATACTGTTGTCATTGTGATATGTCATACAGTAGTAAAAGCAAAACCCACAACACATTGTCTACCAGTGTCACACACTCACTAAATGCAGGATTCAAACCCCTACCTAACTACTTTATGATACTAGAGCAGCACACATTAACACGACGTGCTATACGCATTACTGGGAGTTCTTTTTTCCACAGGTGTATTTGTAGGATGGTGACATCATCAGACTTGACAAAGATAAGTATACCACTTTTAAGCTGTTTCAGTAGTCTTTAAAAAGGTTGTGCCTCTCGAAGGAGACACACACACTCTTACACAGTTGGTAAGTGCAGGATTCAAACCACTATCTAACGATATTAGATGAGTATGCATTAATACAACACGCTATACACATTACTACAAGCTCTTTTTTCCACAGGTATATTTGTAGGATGGTGACATCATCAGACTTGACAAAGATAAGTATACCACTTTTAAGGTGTTTTAGTAGTCTCCAAAAAGGTTGCCCTCTCCAAGGAGATACACACACTCTCATACAGCTGTCAAGTGCAGGATTCAAACCCCTACTTAATGACAATACAGCAATACGCATTTACACGATGCACTATACACATTACTGGGAGCTTTCCTTTCCACAGGTATATTTGTAGGATGGTGACATCATCAGACTAGACAAAGTGGGTTACAGTAGGTGGGCTACATAGAAGGAATTTCTAAACATTTTGGCAGTGTGATCATCAAAAGAGGGTTTACTATCTACCTGTGTCCCCAGGGCCATAATTACATTCTCCGTACATACCGGATTACCACCTATGTGGTAATTTGTGTGCACTATGCATTCTTTGGCATTCTGCTTGAGGGCATTGTTTTGACACCAGGTATCTGTCTCTGTAAGACCCTTCTGGAGGATGTCTGTGTCAGCCGTAGAGTCGATTATGGATCACAGTTAGCAGTCATCTGCAAACTTGTTCAGACATACTCCTCCCATGCTTGCCTGTACCTCTGAGCATTATCTATTGAACAGGTGGGGTCCCAGGACCAAAACCTGTGGGATGCCATTTGTGACTGGTTTAGAGTCGGACATGGCACCTGCAACTCTGAACATGTGTGTTTGATCTGTGAACCAGTTGGCCACCCATCCTGTGACATAGCTGTTAATGTTCAAGCTGGTAAGCTTGTCCATAATGCCAGAGTGGGGAATGGTGTTGAAAGGCCTTAGTGAGGTCCGGGTGGGCTGTGTGGACTACTTTCACCTCCATCTGTGTCCCTGGTAACTGTTTCAAAGAAGTCAACTAGGTTTAGGAGCCAGGATCTGCCTTTAACAAAGCAAAGTTGGGTAGAGTCCAGTGTCTGGAGGTTCCCAATGTCTCTGTTTATGGGTTTCATGATAGTTGCTCCATAGCTTTGCAGACCAGGCTGAGTAGACCTATAAGGCAATAGTTTCCAGGTTCTGTTGTGCCACCCCCTTTGTGGAGCTGGATGACTGTTGCTGTATGCCATTCTTTGGGTACATAGCCTGTGATAAGGTTGAGTCTCAACAGTGAGTGTAGGTGAGGGTGTAGTTCCTTTTGGGGCTCATGTAAGACGCAGCCTGGGACACCATCCAGTCCCATTGATGCTGTGTTCTTAGCTTTGGAGAGGACTGTTTTTACCTGCATGTCCATGACGTCTGGGGCTCTGCATTCTTCTGGGATGGACACAGTCCCTTTTGAAGGTGATGGGGGGGGGGTTTGCACTGAACTTGTCTGCCAGGATGTGGGCAATGCCAGTTGGTTCAGTGTATTTTTTTGCCATTTTGCAGTAGCTGACAGCATATTTGAGAGTTGCCACCTAAATGTTTAGTATAGCTAACGAAGGCTTTGTGGTTGTTATTCTTACATTCCTTGGCAATTTGTCTTTAGAAACTGGCCTTGGATTATTTTATGAGCGATCATTGTTTCTTCCTAATAATGATCAGTGATGCCTTTCTTTTTGTGAAGTTTGCTCTATCATGTGTTTGTTTCCTCCTTCTGTTGTATAGCTTATTTATGGGCAATGACCACCAGACTGGTTTCTTATTTTTGGAGGAGTGCGTCTTGGTTTTATTTGGGATGTCTTGATCCATGCATCCCAGCAGATGCTCCTAGAATGCACTTGTAAATGATTCAGCAGATTGTATAGCATTATGTTATAGCAAGGGGGCTTTGGAACCTTCCACTTTGTTCTTGGGATGTGTGCAGTTTGCTTTTGAAAATGTCTTCAGAGTGGTTTCCTTGACTGGGGGAGGGGGGTGGGATGTGGATGTCCAGTGTGATTACTTTATGATCTTATATTACCAGCGAAGGGTTTATCTCTGTTGTGGAACATTGGTACCCCATGTTGGTGATGATCGGGTCCAGTATGTTGTCACCTCTAGTGGGCATGGTAACCAACTGTTCCAGGTTTGAGTTTTTAAACTCTAGGAAACATTGGGCAAAGGACGATGTACATGAGTAATTCTCCCACTCAGTGTTTGGGTAGTTGTAATCTCCTCATATAATGGTGTTTGGTAGGACCTTTATATTTTCTACTGTTCTCAGGAATACTGAGTGAGGTTCCTGAGACAAGGTAGATGATCTGTAGCAGGCTAAATCTGATAAGCAGCTCTGCCCAATGTTAGTTACACTTGCATGGTCTCCAAGGCCTCATGCTGTGCCACTAACCTGAAGGTGTGGGTATCCATAAGGTGAATGGATACACCCCTACCTTTTGTATTTCACTCGGGGTTTTGGGGCCAAAGATCAGAGGGATTGTGAGTGTTTTACGTGGAGCATGTCCAACAGCTCTGTGTTTGACATAGCTTTGTATGTTAGGCAGAGATCACCTCTGAGTAGGCGATATGCGAGGGAGTACAGCTGGAGCATTTTGAGACGGCCTGTGTATGGCATGTATTTTAGGCCACTAATGCTCTTTGTGAGGTATTTCTGCAGGCTTTGTTCCAGTTGTTGTAGATGTCTTGTGAGGTACATAGCAAAAGGGGTGTTATACTCTATTATGGATCTAGTGAGTGAAGACTAGAGGGGAACAATGTCCTCTTCTATTCTGCATGAGACACTTTTTGTGATGAGGTGTGCCACGTAAAAGGATTTCCTGATGACTGTGGGGATGTGATTATCACAGGTGTGTCCACTGTCCACCTGTGACCCAAGGTCTCTTATCACACTTTCAGTATTAAGTATACTACCGCCTATGTTGTAGTTCATGGCTACAGAGTTTTTACCAATGGGGATGACAATGCACATTTTGGCATTGAACTTGAAGCCATGTCTTTGAAACCAGGCATCTGTCTCAGTGAGGCCCTTTTGTAGGATGTCCACATCTTTAGTATTTACAATTATGGCTCCTAGTTTGCAGTCATCTGGAATCTTCATTAACCACAGACCTTCCATGTTAAAGTTTACTTCAGGGAAGTAGATACAAAACAGGACAGGACCCAGGACTGAACCCTGTGGTACTGCACTCGTTACTGGTCCAAAGTCATACTTGGAGTCCGCTACTTTCACAGTGTATGTTCTGTCAGTGAGCCAGTTGGCAACCCATCTTGTGACATAGCAGTTTATACCTAGTTCAGTGGCTTTATCTATAATTCCAGAGTGGGGGATGGTGTTGAAAGCCGTGGCAAGATCTACATAGGCTGTGCGAACCACCTTATCCTTGTCTATGGTTCTGGTGAGTGCTTCAATGATGCCTATCAGGTTTAGGAGACATGATCTGCATTTTACAAACCCAACATGGTTGTGGTCCAGAGTTTGGAGATTACCAATGTCTTTTTTTATAAGTTGTATGATGATACATTCCATGGCCTTGCAGAGCAGGCTCATCAGGCTAATGGGGCACTAGTTCCTGGGGTCCGTGGTGTCTCCACCCTTGTGTAGTGGGATAACCATTGCTGTGCGCCATTCAACATGCACAAAGCCTGAGGTGAGGCTATGACTGAACATGGTATGTCAGTGTGGTGCCTGTTCGTTCTGTAGTTTGTGTAGAACACAGCCTGGGAAGTTATCTGGTCCCATGGATGCTATGTTCCTGGCTTTGGAGAGTATTTTTTACCTGTGCAGCCTTGATGACAGCAACTTTGCAGTTTTCCGTTATAGTGATGTGCTCTTTCATGGGTGAGAGGGGGGTAAAGTTAGCACTGATCCTATCTGCCAGGATGTTGGCAATATCAGTTGGGTCTGTATATTTAGTGCCATTGAGCTGTAACTCAGAGCAGATCTGAGTGTTGCCATTGAGATTCTTGACATAGCTATAGAATGCTTTGTGGTTGTCATTAGAATCTGTGTCGATTTTGTTTTCATATCTAGCTTTGGAGGATTTTATCAGGAATCACAGCTTCTTACTGATGTTGACCATGGAGCTCCTCAACTCATGGGATTTTACCCTCCTTTGCAACAGTTTCTTCCTTCTTTTGTGCAGTTTGTTTATGGCAGGGGAACACCAGATTGGCTTCCTTTTCTTGGAGGATAGCGTCTTGGTTCTGTTTGGGATAGCACGATGCATGCAGTCATGTAAGTGCTTATAAAGTGCAATTGGGAAGGATTCAGTAGTCATAACTGTATTGTCCATCTGCATGGGTGTCCTGCAGTTCAGCACCTCTGTGTTAAGAAGCATGAAGTTGGCTTTGGAGACATTTTTAACAAGGTTTCCTTAATGGGGGTGTGGGTCCAGAATGTGGATATGTAGGGTAATTAGATTATGGTCAGATGGGACCAATGAGGCACAGACTTCAGGTGTGGAACTCCGGTCATGCAGAACAAACCAAACCCCATAACCAATACAAATAACCACAAAGTGAGCTAAATGCTACTCATTGCCAGAAGTCTCAGCCTCCAGATGCACACACTTGAGGCACTTCTCATTATGGAGAATATTGATATCTGTGCAGTAACAGAAACCTAGTTCAAGGCTCCAGACAGCACACCAGCACTACCAGGATCTCCTCATTCCATACCTTCCAGCATCAGAACCTGAATCATAGTACATACAGTGAGGATGTATCCATATTCATCAAGGATACCTACACCTCTCTCTACATGCTCTCTACAGGAAATGTACCCATAGAATTTTGCAAAGCAATGATCTTCACACTCCACAGGGGTGGGGCCACAAAAACCCCTTGGCATTCATGCTCTATGAGCCTGACTAGTGTGTTCTGCAAGGCAATGGAGCCAATCATAATGGAAGTCAACAATACAGAGATTGGGAACCTTCACACAGTTGAGCACACCCAGTTTAGCTTCGTGAAATGCAGACCATGCCTCCTGAACTGGGAGGATTTCTTTGACAATTACCCAGGCTACAGATGATTGAAATGAGCTCAACACAGCCTACTTATACCTCGCTAAGGCCTTTGACACCATTCCCCAGTCAAGTATCATAGATGAACTCACCAACCTGGCCATGTATCCATACATCACAAGATGGATTGCAAACTGGCTCACAGATAGATCCCACACATTAAGAGTTGCTGGCTACATGTCAGACTCCACACCGATAATGACTGGTGTCCCACAGGGTTCAGTCCTGGGGTCCCTCCTGTTTGGTATTGACTTCTCAAATGTACATGCCAACACAGGAGGGTTGTGGTTGACTAGGTTTGCTGGGAACTGTAAAGTGTTTGCCATAATAGATTCCCCGGAAGACGGATGTATTCTGCAGAAGGGACTCTATGAAACAGATGTGTGGTGTCAGAATCATGGCCTCAAGCTCACTGTGGAGGAATGCATAGTGATCCTCTTTTTTGAAAACAAAATACCCACAAACTACCACATAGGTGTTACTCCCTTAAAAATGACAAGGTGATAAGGGATCTGGGGACACAAGTAGATAGTCATCTTTCCTTTGACAACCATGTTGCCAAAGTGATTGGGGGATCCTATGTAGCCCACCTAATCAACAAAGGGTTTGCATCAGGATCCAAAGAGGTAGTGTTGGCACTCTACTCTTACATCATCAGACCCATCATTGAGTACAGTGCACCATTTTGGATGCACTCGACTTAGCATATCCAGCAGCTGTAGAGACCACATAGGTACCTCACCAAGAGGATTACTGGCCTCAAACAGTTGTGTTATGCAACACAACTGGTAAAACTAAATCTGTTCTTTGTTGTGTACCCTCTACTCAGAGGCACACTCTGCCTAACATACAGAGCCATGTCCAACACATAACTGTTGAACATGCTCCATCTACAGATAACAACATTGAGTCATCCTACACATTCCAGGGATATGAACCTCATCAGAACAATGAATACAACATGCTGGTGGGATAGAGTACCATCCCAGACACTTGCCTTACTGTGGAATAGACTCCCAATGTATATGAGACAGAACCCCTCGCTGACACTCTTCAATTGGAACCTTGATGAGTGGATGGGAAACAGACAATTCATGACAGGCATCACATCAGCAGCCCCACTAGAAAGAGGCTTAGGGTACTAAGTATTAGAACTAGGCTTTGGGAGACTACCCAATGGAGTGCTGAAAGATGCACAACTTGCGTAGGCTGATATATGCCTTTGTAGAGATAGTCTACCACATACCTATGAACCTATGTGACAGGTACATGTCTACCGATAGTAGATATGTACTTCATTGTACAGTCATGTTGTACAGCAGGCACATGGACCACATACACTGTAATGCTTACAGATACTGGTGGCTGTTATGTACAGTGGGAGAGATGTGCACCTCATGTCTTTCATGCCATTGGGATGTGTGCTGGGTGGGACAGTCCTGGATGGCTCCCTGTCACGGTCACCCACTTACACACATCTCTGCCCATCCATCTTTGGCTTATTATACTGTGTTCCCCTATATATATATATATATATATATATATATATATATATATATATATATATATATATATATATATAGGTACATAGGTAGGTAATAGGCTATCTGCCTGAAGGCATATATTAGTATGGCCAGAGTTTGCAGCTATCGCCACCCATGGAGTTAGTTCCCTAGGCCTCTGTGTAGTAAAGCTGATGAAGTGATCCATGGTGTGACAGTTCAGTTTCACATACACTGATCAAGGCTCCTCTGGAAGAGTGTCAGTGAGGGACTCGGCTTAATGTCAGTTGGGAGCCTGTTCCAAAGCAAGGGAAGTCTGTGAGTTAGTGATGTATCCCTCCAACATGTTCTATTTAATGTTGTGATGATGATATCCCTAGAGCATGTGGTACAGTGAGCTTGGGTTTACTTCAGATAGTGCATGTACATCAGTTCTGCATTGGACATGGACCTGTCTGTTGGGCAGAGATCTCCGGAGTAGACAGTATGCAACAGAGTACAGATTGAGTTAAATTCAGTCTTGTTGCATGGGACAACTGTTTGAGGCCAGTAATCCTCTTGTTGAGGTACTTCAGTGGTCTTTCCAGCTGCTGAAGGTGCCTAGTCAGATTCATCGCAAGTGTGTTGTGGTACTCTGATGGGTTTGATGACTGATGAGTAGAGGGAACCTTCTTTGACCTACATGCAAAGACCTTGGCAGTTTGTGGGAACACATAGCGTGATTTTCTGACCACTTAGTGAATGTGTTTCTAGAAGTAGAGATGACTATCCACATGTGTCCATAGATTCCTTATTATCAGCTCCATATTTAGGGTGTTGGCCCCTATCTGGTATTTGTATGACTGTAGCTCGAGGCCATAATTTTGACACCACATCTGTCTGACTGAGACCGTTTTTAAGGATGTCTCTGTTGTCTCAAACATCGATTATGACAACTTTTTTGCAGTCATCCACAAACGTTGCTAAACATAGCCCTCGTGTGTTTGACTGTATTTCTGAAAAGTATACACCAGACAGGAGGGGTCCCAAGACTGAGCCATGGTGGACAGCAGTTGTTACCAGTTTGAACAGGAAACCACAATTCTTACCTTGTTGGGATCTATCTGTGCCCCAGTTGGCAATCCATCAGATGACATACATAGTTATGCACAGGTTATTGATTTTGTGGATACGACATGTGTCTGAGATGTTGGAAAAGGGCTTTTCAAGGTCTATGTGGGACGTGTGTAGCTCATTTCATTGATGTATGTCCTGGATGGCTGCCTTGAAAACAGTCTAGCAGGTTTGGGAATCATGATCTGCCCCTGACCAAATTGGTAGGTTTGGGTGTTTGTGGGCTCCCAATAGCTCTGTTTATGAGTTCCATCATGATGGACTCCATGTCCTTGCAGATCAGGCTTAATAGGCTTATAAGACAATAGTTCCCATGGTCTGTTGTTCACCAACACTTGTGGAGTGTGCCAAATATTGCTGTAACGCATTCAACAGTTTCATATCCTGTACAGAGGGTCAGTCTCAACAGACTGTTCAGGTGCAGGGTCTATTTGTTTTGGAGTTCACATATGACACAGCTAGGGAAACCACGTCATCCCATAGACGCCATGCTTTTAGGTTTGGAAAGTGTTGTTTAACCATTGTATATGGGATTTCTGGGTTTTCACACTCTCCAGGTATGATAATGGGCCCTTTTGTCAGTGAGAGGGGGGTAAATATGTATGAACCTGTCTGACAAGATGTTGGCAATGTTAGTCATGTACATGTATTCATTTACAGTTTGCACTGACTCAGAACATATATGAGTTTACATTGATATTTATGACATAGCGAAAGAAAGCTTCATGGTTCTCTATGGACTCTTTGACAATATTTTTGCCAGAACATGGATTGGATAATGTTAGGAGTGCTCATTGTTTATTAATGATATTGATCGGAGATTTATTGATCTTCTTTGAATTTTCACTTTCTTTGAACAACTTAAGTACTTGTAGTACATAGTTTGATTATGACAGGAGTCCAATATATTATATGGGTCTGTTTTCATATAACTGTGTGCACAAGGCAGGATTGGTGAATAGTGACAAGTTTCTGGGGTAAGAACTGCAACTGCCAGATATGTGTGGCCCACTGCTGTACTCAGACATGGCTGTGTGAGCATGCCCAATATGACCTTTCAGTATGTTGTTGACTGACATTTGCTTCATTTATTTAAGTGTGTGAGCATGCCCAGTATGGACATATATACTATATGTGTGTGAAAAATCAAGTTGTTTTTTACTTCAGGGCTCACTTTTGTGTTGTACATTGACAGGAAGCATGCTGTGCCTGCAGGGCTTCCATGAGTCACTTTGCATAGACTTATCAACATTTCTACATACAGGGGGACAGCTATTATTTGTACATTTCTACCCGGGGGCACACCTGATTGTTACTGTGGGTGTACATAGGATGAGGGGTTCACCTGACACTTATACACATTTGCTAGGCCTGCATTGCTATGTCAGGTACTCCATTTCAGTCTATACTGTTGCCTATCGTACTGGCTTGAGACATACTACTGTACTACAGATCTTAGCTTCCAATTTCACATATATTAGTTTGTGACTTCATAGCTTAACCAACCCACATCACACTGCCTGGCCTGCTGTTATATGTCTGCATAGGCATGGGGGGAAGTTCAGAGGGCATGATACAGCATTTGTTTGTGTTTGCATTAGTCTACAATTGTCCTGCTGTGTCTGTGCCAGTGCAATGCTGTCATGGCTTAGTGGTTCAGTACTGTGACTATAGTGCACAGTATCCTGAGTTCAAGCCCTGTCACTGCTTTTTATTTTCCTGCTGGGCAGACCTGACTGGTTAAGGAACAGTAAAGCAGGTGTGAGCGTGTTTACCCAACTTTGCTCGACTTTGCCTGACTTTGCCCAACATTGCCCAATGTTGCCCACCGTTGCCCAATGTTGAGCTAGTTTGTGCGGTGTGCAGCTCCGCGCAATTGCACTTAAATATGCTAAACAGTGGTAAAATGTGCTTAGCACTGCTTTATATTGCTTAAAATAGGGCAATCATGCCTCAGGTGGTGCTGCAGGGCTGCCTATGTCGGATGCACATAGTACACTCCCTATACATGTTTGAAAACAGGTAGTGTCAAGTTAGGCATCCCTTTTATTATATGTGCGAGTCAGAGAGAGGTGTCATTTCCAGGGTTCCTACTGAGTCAGTATATGTGCTATGCATTGCCTTTTTGCCAAGGCCAAGGCATACTGAGCACGCCTCCTTCTGCCTACTGAGGCAGGCTCAGGTTGTTCCTCCTCTGAGTCACGCTGTGCCTGTGCAGGCCTTGGCAATGGTGGGGAGCTGTTTTGCCCTGCCCCATGCTGTTCCTGCTGTAGCTGTTTTCGCAGGATCATATTGTGTAGCATGGCACATACCATGACAATTTGGGTACATGTAGTTGGTGAGTACTTCAAAGCTCCACCAGATGTGTCCAGGCACCGGAACCATGACTTGAGCGTCCCAAACACACGCTTGATTATGTTTCTTGTTTGTGCGTGTGCCTCATTATGGAGTTCTTGTTTGGGTGTGCGTGCATTTCTGATGAGTGTCATCAACCATGGCTCCAGTGCGTATCCAGCATCCTCCACTAGATGATTGTCAGGGATGTCCCCATTGGCAAATCTCTGGTACAGCTGCGTCAGATGCCAGATGTGGGAATCGTGATAGCTTATAGGGTAGCCAGCACACACATTCATTATTATGCCCTGGGCATCACACATGACCTGGCAGTTGATGGAGGGGAAGCCCTGGTGGTTGATGCAGACCCTACCCCTCTCACCAGGTGGTGCTTTGATGTGTATGTGCGTGCAGTCGATTGCACCCACTACCTTAGGGTATTCTGCAATTTGGTGGAAATGACAAATATTGCTGGCCAGTGCCTCACGGGAATTGGGGAAATATACATGCTCACCGACATGTGCTGACATGGCATCCAGGAACTGGTGCAGTATCCTGGATGCTGATGCCTGTTAAACCCCCATCATATCACCAGTTGGTCTCTGGAAGGTACCTGTAGCTAGTAATTGCAGGCCAACACATACCTTGGTATCCACTGGGATGGGTTTCCCCTCTGTTGTTTCTGTGTGTGAGGCATGGCCGGCACAGCTCAACAATTTGCTGCAGGAGGTCTCTGTCCACTCTATAGCACTCCACTATCTCCAGCTCATGTAGCCCCTGGTAGGTTACCCTGGGTCTGTACACTCTTCTCCATCTCCTCACTGTGGGTTGCTCAGCAGCATTCGCAATATCACCACTCTCAGCATCTTGAACATGTTGGCTTATGATAGTAATAGCAGCCCCTAACATTTTGTCTGACTTAAGCATTTTAAGTTTTCACTCTTTGTATACTGCAGTGTTGCAGATTTTTTGAGAAAAATCATGGGGGAATGGTGTTTGCAGAGTTTAAAGTGCTGGGCTGGGCTAGTGTACTGCCTGTGTAATTGGCTGATTCTGATATATTTCACCTGGCAGCTCTGCTACTTCTCCTTGGTTAACTTCCTACTACTTCTTTTCCTTTCTTTTCCTTTTCTGTTTCCACAAGGGGCAACGCTGCGCAAACAAGTGCAAACATGTGCACACAGGCTTACACAGGCTTAGACAGGTGCACACACGCGCACACAGGCTTACACAGGCTTACAGGCGCACACACTCGTGCACACGGTGTAAGCACGTTTGCAAGAAATTTCAGATATATCCACGGCATACACCTTTGGTTTCTGGGTTTCAGCTAGGACAACTGTAGACATGCCTCTTGCAATCCTGAGCAACTCATGGCAAACACAAGCCACTCTGCTCCAATAAGTTTACAGTCTTTCAGACATACCCCCTCATGATGTCACCTATCTTCTACTCTACTACTCCCCTACTCCTACACTTACACTCTATGGACATGACTCACATACCAGGGAAAATTGGGATTCACTATCCTATCTTTATTTGCATAGGATTTCCTACTAATGCTTGGTTACATCTCTCAAACTGAGCTTCCCCCCTTAGCAACCACTACTCAGTAGCCATGTTGTCTTCAGCCTGCCATTCACCTGCATAGCAGAATAATCTTTTTATTAAACATGTCTATTTTTGGCTATTTTTAAATTATTTTCTGGTTTTTAAAGTGCCGCATGTTTGCGCGGTGCTGCGCTATTCTTAAACATCAGAGTTCGGGGAAAAAATAAAAATTAATTTTTATTAATTTTCAACCTATAAAAATGCCAATGGCCTTATATTTGGCCATTGGCATGCTTCCTCAACTGGATTCATTCTTTATTCGGAGCTGTCGTAGCTCCATTTAGCTATTTGCAGAACGGTACTCCGTTACCAACGGAGTACATTTCTGCAAATAACACTACTCTTCCACGATCAGGTTAGTGTTTCCTGGATCGCAAATTTACCTCATTTGCATAGCTTTCAGCAACAAATTAGGTAATTTGCATAACATAACACTGTCTATGCAAGAGTAGCTTTAGAAGCTCTCATGCACACCCCTGCCAGCTGTTGCTGGATCGCTCGGCAGACATATTGGCTATCTGCTGTCTTACACTACTCTTAGACTCCGTGCAAGCTTTCTTAAATCTGGCCCAATATCATTCAACTGGTGCTGTCATCTGGCATTCACCAAAAGGTTGTTGTTTGTCTTTTGGCTTTTCCTGGTTAGGGGCTTGCCACAGCGGAACTCCGGTCTGCTAATGATTGGCAGTAGACTTTCAAGAACGCTGAGGTGCCAGCTCGACGTTCAACCTTCAACGAAGGCACACCCATTTACGCATGCCTTTCAAATGCCCACTCAACTGTGGAGAGGACATGCAGACTCCACACAGAAGGCACTCCCCACACTTCAGCCGAGAATCGAATGGGAGAACCTCTTGCTGTGATGCAACAATGCTACAGCTGCACCTCCGCGGATGTTTAGAAAATGTTATGCTAATGCGTCCTCCGGCTGTCAGGCACAGATGTGGACACATTAGAGAAATCTTCTTATGTCTTCACTGATTTGGTGTTCAAAGACCTTTATGGATTAAAGAGTTATAATGCTTATAGTGCTGTTAAGTATGTTGGGTGATACACTGACAATCACTATATTGTATCTGTGTTTGTGTGTGTGTGTGTGGTGGGGGGGGGTGCCACCAATTAAAAAGACAAATAATACATTTACATTTTGAAGGATCTCTTTACACTTTTATAATAGACACTCAAATGATTTATAATAATGTCAAATTTTAAGACATCACTTTATACAAGAATATCAACATGGAGAGTTTTATAAGCAAATTGTACAGGAAATCTGTCATTAAAATAAATAGTCTTCCATTTTTATAAGTTACTGCTCTCACAAGGTTAAAAATAATTTTCCAAAAAGATAGTTCAATATTGTCAGAAATAAACTTATAATGAAGTTTCTGAAAAAGATGTTAAATTAAATGAAGGTTATTTCCAGGAATATGTTTATCCAATGTTTTTAGCTGAATAAGAATAAAATAAAATTAGTCAGCTTAGCAGCAATGACACTATTTGTTTATATTGCTGCATAATGATTTTTATTGTCACATAAAGACACCACATTTAATGGCAAAAGCAGTACAGTATGCTTTATAAACAGATTTAACAAATTATCACCAGGGCTGAGCCTGAAATTGTTCATTACTTATCAGTGCACTACCCGGTAAACAAATATAAATAAATAAACAAATAAATAATTAATCAGGATGCCTTACAATTCAATGATGGCATTATGCACATTCTGTATAGTTTTCAGTACATTTAATATAAATGTTCCATGACTAAAACAGCACCTAATATTTTATAAAAGGCCTAATACTGGTAAACAGGAATTTTCACTTGTGCTAAGTGTACTACTGTTTCATTAATTAACCAATGCAAGGGCCAGGATTCATGAATGGCTACCGAATCAATGTAAGCATGTTTCTGTGACAAGGAGGGTATGTGCAATCCAGAAAACACTATACTACAATGTGGAAAGCTTGAAAGCAAGCAGCAGCCAAGATGTATGCTATTGACCATATAATGAGCTGTGATGTATGCTATTGAAGTAAAACTACATGGCGGGGTGACTCAGAAGTGTATAATTAGCATGTAAGCACACTGCAACTGAGTTATCAATGAATTCATCTATATGTTTACATTCAGACAAAGGAAAACTTTAAAATATGTTAAGGGTTACTACTTCCATTGTAAACTTGTGCTTACAAGAGAGTCTTGTAATAGCAGCTGCTGCTGCTGATGGTGCTAGATGTTGCACCCGTAGATGCAGAGTCTTCAGGCCACACTTAACATTTCATGACTTCCATGAAATAGACATAATGGACCACTATAGGATGGACAGAGACATCATACAGGAAATACTGGATATGTTTTCCATCTGTAATCCCATGAAATCATGGAGAACCCATTCCAGTAGATACTATGGCATGTGTAGCTTTGCACCTTTTAGTTAATGAGACATTTCAACAATTTACAGGGGACATAGCGGGGGCTTCAGGGCTTTGGCTACCCAATACTCAAACAGTTCTTCAGTGCCATGCAACAGCATGTGGGGAACCATATGTGGTTTCCATGTTCTCCAGAGGAAAGAGTTAGTTCTGTGCAAGTCTTCTAAATTATAGCCACTTCCATGATGTACTGGGGACCATAGACTGTGCACACATTGAAATAAAGGCCCCACCTGATGACCTGAGAAGGAGGCAGATGAACCACAAAGGGTATCACTCCACCAGCTGCCAAGTGGTTTGTAATGCACAAGGTATCATCTATAATGTGTCTTCAGGCCACCCAGGCAGTTTCCATGACTCACACATATGGTGGCAGCAGTGACCTGTAACAACAGTTTGCAAGGGATAATTTCCCACAGGAACATCTAGTGGGAGATGCTGGATATGCCCTAGAATCTTTCCTCATAATACCAGTGAGAAATCCACACAACCCTTTAGAGCAAGACGAAGTTTACAAACACCCACACATAAACTAGAGCATGTGCTTGAGTTGCTCATGCCATGGTTCCATTGCCTGAATACATCTGATGGTGCCCTGCAGTATGATCCTGCCACCTGTGCCAAAACACTGATAGTGTGTGCTATCTGACATAATATAATAGTTAGAAAATAGTTACAACACAGAGGCCCAATTCTGGAACTACAGTTCCCAGCACCACAGGCAATGACATCTGAGACAGATGAAGAGTCTGAGGAGGAGTCAGCAGCAGGGGATGACCATGCCAGATGGAGGCAGGCACAATATGCCATAGAACTAGGTAAGAGGCAGCAAAGGTTGTGTGTGTGTGTGTGTGTGTGTGTGTGTGTGTGTGTGTGTGTGTGTGTGTGTGTGTGTGTGTGTGTGTGTGTGTGTGTAGCCTCATGGTCAGTGTAGGACTCTGTGTGTGTATCTGCATAAGCATTGCCTCAGCATGTGTACCAGCACTATGCCCTGGCATGCTGGACAGGTCTGAGCCATGCATGGAAGGGAATCAAGTTTGTCATGTATGCCCCCAACCAGGAGGACTGCCACTGCCAGGAGATGCATGGGCTAGCCCATAACTCTGGCTAGAAGTAGGTATACTACCCAAAATGTGCATGAGGTCTGCTGGACAAGCTGTCGTCACCACCATGTACAAGGCCAAGACCACATGGATATCCTTGATGTGTGTAGACACATCCACAACTGATGTAGCAATAGAAGTGCTGCCTACAAGGGAGCAGAACTCACTGGACATGGCCAGGTTGGCTAACATATGAGGATGTTCCATATTACCAGCCGTCTTGATAATGCCCCTTCACAATAGACAATCCAGAAGAGACATTGCATGGTCCAGTGTGTGTCATTCATCCTGTTCAAGGAATCACACTTATGGTTCATGCAGTACTGTGCCTCAGTATGTGCAACATTCAGAAGTCTCACAACTTCTTCCTACACCCTTGGGGATTCTGAATTGTGCCTCCACAATGCCCTTGCATATATGTTAGGTGCCAGCTACTGACCCACTGACCTTAGGGGGTGATTGATAAGCATGTCATCTGAGCACCTCTACTGACTACCCTGGTGATACCTGCTAGCCATAATGGCTAGCAGGAGATTGCAATTATGTGTGCACCCTGGCCCACCACACTGCCCTGGTCAGCTGTGTCTGCATCAACCTCTCAGATGTTTCATTGTCATGTGTATGCTTAGGCAGACTGACTGTGTCTTTGGTATGTGGAACAGCTGTGGGGGCACACTCCCTCTGTTTGACATACCACCTGCAGCCCCTGACTGTGCCTGCTCATACAAACCATCGCATCATCAGAGGAGGAGAAGGACTCCTTCGTACTATATGGAGGTAGTTTGACACTGCAGGTGCCAGACAATGTTTAACTTGAATACACCAAAAATGTTGACATTACAAATATCTATTGTAATTATGCCCAAACACCACAAATATGGGTCTATATCACATAGTTGAAGTTACATAACTTCGAACACCTAATGGTGGCACCATTATGTTCGAAGTTACATAACTTCAACTACCTAAAAAAAAAAAAAACACAAAGGACAACAAAATAAACTGTTCTAAGCAGGGGGCAAGACTCCCTGCACCCCCCACTACTTAAATATACCAACTCCGAGATCGCACCACATTGAAGTGAATGGAAACCTCTGCCTATGGAGATTTCCATTCACACGCTCAAACTTTTACAAATTCGAACATATGGTCTCGACCATATGTGGTTCGAACTTGTAAAAGTTCAATGACATGAGAGGAACCTTACAAATATAAATGCAAGTGCAATAATTTTAATTAATAATAAAGATAAATAATACATGTAAATATGGTCATACAGTGTGCAGGTGGTCAGGGCACCTTGATGCCAGATATTCTTATTAGCAATAGATTAGAGAGGTGTTATATGCATGCATAAGACTAACAAGTGCAAATGGGGGACTTACTAAATTTAGAATGATATATCTTTGGTACCACTGGTTGAAATCCTATTGGGCCCATCCATTAATGTCCCGACATTCAGCACTGCACTATGAAACTCTGATGAGCTCTCAGCATGCCCAAGTGGTGCCAGCAACCCCTCTGTATATGTCAGTACGGTATATGGCACAACCACATATAGTCTTTTGCTCCTGTGCCTTGATCTCCATGCTGACAATATTCCTGTGTATCATATCAGTGGCCCTATATTGGATAATTTCATAATTATGGCCATGGCCACTGAAAGCATTCATATTGTCAACCACCTGCCAAGAGGCACAACCATGGAAGTTATTGTTGGAGACTTGCAATTCAAGGAGCTGTCCAGCATGGAGGTGGATAAAGCCTGCGCTATCATGTCATTCTCAGCATCTAAAAAAATGAGGCTTGCATACGGAGCTACCCTTAGCAGTCTTGGGAGCCATATCCATGTTCTTATGGAAACAGATATCAAAACCCAGATTACTACACTGGTAGCACACGAATTTTAACAATTATGAATTATATACCAATATGCACTCATTAAATGTCTTATTCAGGTCTAAGACAAACATAGCTGCATCCTATAAAATGCAATCAACAGTTTAAATCTAAATGCACATGTCCCCTCCCAACATTACCATAGCAGTAACCTCATAATATACAACCAATAGTCTAAAGTCCAAATGCATTCCCCATGCTACCAAGGAAAAGGAATTAAAGAAAGCAGGAATATCCATTTATCAGTCGCACAACCTCATAAATATAATAACAAAATGAAATAGAAAACAGCCTGATCCTGCATTGACAACAAATGTACAGACATTTTGACTTGCTAGCCATTGCAGTGGCACATGTCAATAGGTTTATCTCTCTACAAATAAAATTTTAACTGATTGCCTGGTGGGTTACAACAGACTGCAGACATGCATGTTGCATTGAACCTATGTAAGATATTTCTGGTGAGTTTTATGAAATATAGCAAAACAATGCAGGTAGACAGCATAGCAAATAAATATCAGCATTGTACAAAGGTGTAGTTCCATGAATGATCATATACTTTGCAATATGTCTGAAAGAATCCTCTCAAGTTCTGGATCAATTGTCAAAACAATTCTGTTAGGCAGCACAATGGGGAGAAAGTAATTTTTTGTAGTTCAATGGAAGATACCTAACTGACATCATGCTTATAGGGTGTGGATGTGCCTCTTTCGGGCCATTGAATATGATAATTAGGTTTCAGCTGGTTATACTTTCTCAATCACTCAATTTGTGCAATGAATAAAGGAGGTAACCATGGTGTTGTCTATGTGATACAGTACATATACATGAAGGGCACAGGAGTGGGGAGTCAGACTTTGGCAAGCTAATGCCTTCCAAGTGTGCATCATAGGGAATAATAGCCAGTCAATGATTTGTTTAAATATCCCACTCATAAAACCCACACTTGGAAAGGGTGTATCACACAGATAACTCTTACAAATGCATTTTAATTATACACATTGGGAAATATGATTGAACTTTCAGTCACATATTGGCCATTCATCTAAAAGGTATGTGAGGTGGCTGTGAAAACATTACAGATATGGGTGAAGATTCCTAGTAATTAGAATATCTTAAACTGCATGAAGCTGGATTACCTATTTTGCACATATTCACAGTAGAAAACAGTACAATGAAGTTACGCCATGAATTAAGACATTCAGTGAACAATAATTATACAACTAATACTTTACAGAACTATTATGAATATGACATGCAAAACTTGGTTGTAACCTCACTTCAGTTTTATTCTCGGATCTGTCCTATACTCCCATTATCACACTTCAACCTCTTCCAAAAAATAAGAAAAATACACCCATGACCATTTTAAAATGTCAGTCATACCTCTCAACCTTTTATTACAAGAAATCTGGACAAAGCCTGACAAAATGGGGGACAAAGACCCAAAAATAGAGACATATCATAATATTGCTCAAATAAATGTAGAAAGTTGCTAGAGTATCAGGGTTTGTTATAACAAACATTTTCTGATGGATTTGAAGTCAGAAAATCAAATGTATGTCATTATTTAGCGACTTCAATCCTAAGATCATCCCAGTGATTTGCCAGAAGACCAAAAATGTTATGAAGAACAGACCAAAAATATGAGCCAAAAATCTGAACATTCTGCGAAAATCTGGACAGTTGAGAGGTATGTTCTCAATGGATTCACTATACAATCTCGAAATACTGAAATGTTGAATTTCAGTATTTCGAGACTGAATAGTGGAAAACCCACATACCTGAAAAAAAAAATCACAAACAGCACAATCGCGACCATTCACACACACACACACACACACACACACACACACACACACACACACACACACACACACACACACACACACACACAAAACCAGCACATAAGCACACACACATACACCTACCTAACTACACTAAAAAAAACATAACAACACACACAAACACACCTAATCTACCTGTAAGATGGGGGGCAAGCCTCCCTGCACCCCCCACACCCCCTACTTATATATTCTAACTCCGAGGTCGCACTAAATACACAAACACACAAAAAACACAACAACACACACACTAAAATCCTTACCCAATACCCTCACCCACACACATCACTTACCTGAAACCCGAGATAAATCCACAAACCGCACCACACGTCACGAACGCGACACCACAATAGCGGATTTGACATTTGCAGATTCGACACTTCCGCATTTGGCATAGTGCAGTTTCGTGTAACTGCACTTTCTACTATTCGGTCTCAATGTACTGAAATTCGACATTTCAGTACATCGAGATTGTCTAGTGAATCCGTTGTCAATGCAGTAGTAAAATCAGTTTAAAGTGTAATTAACTCCCATCCTAGTATGTGTTTATGTGATACAACATATTAATGATATGGTCAGTCAATTCTCATGCTATTGGTGCAGGGTTCAATTCCTATAGAGGTGTGATTTTTATTGAAAATGTGTAGTCATTTTAAATGAATAATGTCTCATAATTGAAAAAATTGACATGTCTTTTTTATGTGCCTCATTGGTCCAGTACAGGATGAATCCTTCAATGGTTAAGCTAAGCTAAGCTAAACATGCAACGGTAGTGACTTCTGTTTTAATGACAGTCTTGAGTACATAGACAATGATATATGTCCTTTACTCTAATACTATTTCATCATGCATATCACATAGGTATTCACAGCTGAAAACGTTATCCATGTACAAATGCTACAGAAGTAAATTATGCATGTTTGCTCAAGGTATTTATAAAAAAAAAATTATTTAGGTTCATGTGTGATGACTGTGCTCTGGCCCAGGAATCAAGGAGCCTCAATCCTCACCACTAATACCAGGGAGGCATCTCATATAAGAGAGTGCACTGCAGGTTAGCTTGCCAGCTAGGCTGAGATCTGTACCCTATAGCTGTGCAAGTGTGGAGTCTTATTGGAGACCTGGGGAGAAAGGGAGCAACCAGCCCCAGACTGGCTGTGATCTCTGTGTGCACTTAAGGGAAATTATACTTTACTGTGTATATTTGTTATCCTTTTCTCTTATATGAGATGCCCTATCTGGTGTTAGTGGTGAGGATTCAGGCTCCTTGATTGCTGGGCCAGAGCATGGGCATCACATGTGGTTTGCAGTGGTGGGATCCACTTCACAATTGTGGGGGCGGTGGATATCCACATCACATATTAATTAGTTAGCAAATACTAATTGGATTGTAGTGGTGTGGCTAGACTGAATCCTGTAGCTTATGTACAGTGATCTCTTAAGGTGTTTTGTACGCTAAAACAGCCACTCAGTGAATACTCAGAGTTCAGATCACAATTATTTTATTTCTTTTGTTAGTTTAGTTAGACAGGGTGAGCAGGCAGCATGTCAGCCAAGGAGTATGGAAAGCTGGCAAGGATCCAGCTGGTGGAGATGTGCCAGGCTAGGGGACTGGTGCATGGAAGCCTGACTAAGGCAGACTTGATTGCAGCCTTGGTTACAGCTGCATCAGAAAACAGCATCCAGGAGGACAATCAGACTGGCAGTGGAGATACAATATCCTCGGAGAATGGACAGCTCAACCTTTCTGCAGTGTTCTTAAAAATCCAGCTGGAACTAAAGAGACTTGAGTTGGAGGCCAGGTGTTTGGAGATAAAAGCCGAAGAAAAGGAGCATCAGAGGAGGCATGAGAGGGAAATGCTGACTTTTCGCCAGAGTCATGGAGGTAATGGGGAAAGGAGTAACTGGACCCCAGAAGCACAACAGGTCAGTAAATTTCTTCCGTAATTTAAAGAGGAGAATACTTTTGATAGTTTCATTCATATGCTTGAGAGGGTATGCAAACAGTATAGTGTTGACAAGAGGCTCTGGGTACGGTTCCTGACCCCCTTACTCCATGGGAAAGCTGTAGCTTCTTTATCAAAAATGCCTGACTCTGTCTGCTTTGATTATACTGCTGTAAAAAAATGTCTTTTAGAATGATTTAAGCTAACACCTGAAATGTGTAGGAAAAAGTTTCATGAGCATAGACGCAAGGCAGATGAAAGTGTGTGTGAATATGCTGCTGAACTGAGCACTTATTTTCATAGCTGGGTGAGTGGATGTCAGGTCACTACTTTTGAAGGGCTGATAGACCTGCTGGTGAGGGAACAGGCCCTTAGCACTTTGAAAAACAATGTTCAGGCAAGGAAGAAAACCCAGGAAGGCCGAGTAATATTTCCCGTATGAGTACACAGATTTCTAGAACAGGTACTTTTAAATGTGGAGCTTGCAAACAATGTAATGTTATTTTCAACACCTCAAGTTTGTACATTCTTTCAAGGAATTTTCTTTTTAACTCTAATGGTTACACAAACTGTGGAAGTAAAGGGGTTGTTTACTTGGGTTTTGCATTACCTGCACTGGTTTCTACATAGGCAAAACCGAGAGACCCCTTAGGAAAAGAATCCAAGAACATATTTACGATATTCTTAAGCAGAAATAGTCAAATGCCTTTTTTAAACACTCTCTTGCATGTCCCAACTTGGAGCTTAGATTTCTGGTTCTAGAACAAGTGTTACCTGATGCGAGAGATGGTGACTGGGAGACTACTTTAGAATACAGAGAACTTCTCTGGCAACTTAAACTGGATGCAAGTAGACCTCTGGGTCTGAATGAGAGCATTAATATTAGTAGTGTTCTTAAGAACAGAATGGCATGCCTATGAGAGTTTTATTTATCTAGCTTTTAATACTATTAACCATGTAATTAAATTTTTTACCTATTATTCACTTTTTATTACTTTTCAACCGGAACATTCAATTGATACACGGTTCAGTCATTTATTATTTTGCTCAACAAGCTACCATGACATCATATTATTCTACATTTAAATGTACACTTTGGCTATTTTTGGACAACATCAATGTTTTATATGTTTTTATATTCATTATTTTGCATCAACGAGTTTTTAACTAGATAATATCCATTATCTTTTGAAACATTGTTACAATGTCTCAGTCTGTTTCAGTTTATTTTTCTTTAATTATAATTTTCTTGATTTTTTAACAATTGTATCAAATTAATTAATCATGTGATCTTGAAGGGACTATTTAATGTTGCTATCAGCAGTTTAATTTTAACTTGAGAAAGCTCGGTATTTAGCTGAGTGAAAGCGCTTGTTCCATTGTTATTAAAGTATTCGTATTACTCGACCTTCCTGGGTTTTCTTCCTCGCCTGAACATTGTTTTTCTTGGTTTGGTTGATCTTGATTCATTTACTCCCTTAGCACTTTGCCTGAGGACATGAGGATCTGGTTAGCTGATAGACAATGTGCTACTTCAGATGAGTTGGGGAAGAAGGGAGAGCTATACATGACCAGCAGGACAGCCCTGAACAGGAAGGGGACCCCAGTACTGCTCATGGGTCTAAAGGAACCAATTGTGGGCAGCACAGACTGCCAAAACAGAATCTGCCAGTAGCAGAGGAAGCCACTAATCCAGGTACACACCCAGGAGCTACGGTTAAATGTTTTGAATGCAACCAGTGAGGCCATGTGGCACAGGTGTCCATGGAGGCAAGGTAGGGAACCAAAGGTGAGGGAGCCAGTAAGTGGGAAAGACAAAATGTCAGTAGTAGGTTGTCTTGAGACAACAGGGATACTAAACTACCATCCTGCAGATGTCCTGAGAGGGAAGGATTTGGATGAGGCAGTACCATGTACTCAAGCAGTTACTCGCAGTCAGGCTAGGAGGCAAGCATGTGGGTCTGGTAGCCGGGGAGAGACCCATACAGACTGCATACTTGCAGCCAGGACTGGTGAGGTGGTTACTTCTGGGACTGAGCTATGGTGTAGCAGTGAGACTGAAGGTGAGCCACAGCTGCTTGTGGGTACTGATGTTCCCTTGGACAGGGTAACTGCAAAAGGAGAGGTGAGTAGTAGTACCCAGGCTGACAGGGAGGCACCACTGTCAGAGGATGCCAGACTTCCTGTGGAAGGGGAGCTGGGAAGGGTTACAAGGAGAGAGTTGAGACAGTCTCAGCTCTCAGACCCTACATTGCAAGGCCTGAGACATGTAGCTAGGGAGGCACCTGATTCTCAAGGGAAGGGGGGATTTGTATACTGAGACAAAGGGTTACTATACAGAGAGTGGACCTCTGAGGGAGGGCTAGAAGGTGAGAGAGTACAGCAGTTGGTAGTGCCTAGAGCCTACCATCTGGCACTTCTAGCCATAGCCCATGATATTCCCTTTGCAGGTCATATGGGCATAAAATGCACAGAGAGGCATATTATGCAGAACTTCTATTGACCTGGAATTTTCAGAGATGTAACAGGGTACTGCAGGACCTGTGAGCAGTGTCAAAAGGTAGGCATGGCAGGAGACAAGGTGAAAGTTCCTTTGATGCCTTTGCCTGTAATTGAGAAGCCATTTCAGAGGGTAGCTATGGATATTGTGGGTCCTCTGAGTACTTCAAGTTTCACAGGAAACAAGTATATACTAGTGGTAGTGGATTATACTACACAATACCCTGAGGCAGTGAGTATTGTGCTAGATTCCTCCACTGAGGCAGAGAAGGTGGCAAATGCTTTGTTAGAGATTTTCAGCAGGGTGGGATTCCCAAAAGAAATACTGTCTGACAGAGGTGCCGATTTCATGTCAGACCTGCTGGCTTGTCTGTGGAAGTCCTGTGGGGTGAAGCACATGCAGGTCACCTCCTACCATCCCCAGACTAATGGTCTTGTTGAGAGGTTAAACTCTACAATAAAGTCCATGCTATGGGCATTTACAGATCAGTTTAAGAGGGAGTGGGACAAATATTTGCCCCATCTGTTGTTTGCTTACAGAGAGGTTCCCCAGGAATCCACAGGTTTTTCACGCTTTGAATTGCTGTATGGGCATAGGGTGAGGGGACCTCTAGATTTAATTCGAGAAGAGTGGGAAAGTGAGTGTGAACCTCATAAGGAGTCTTGTTGTGGCATACGTCCTAAACCTCAAGACAAGGCTCAGAGAACTCATGGGTCTGGCTCAGGAGAACCTGGCAGAAGCCCAACAACAGAAAAAGATGTTGTATGACAGGAATGCTCGAGCTAGAGAGTATGCTGTGGGGCAGCAGGTAATGGTTCTCATTCCTGTCAGACACAACAAACTGTAAGCAGCATGGGAGGGACCCTACAAGGTGGTAAGAAAGGTAAGTGATGTTAACTACATGGTAGAAGTGCTAGGCAGATGGCAGGGGCACAAACTGTACCATGCTAACATATTGAAACCTTACCATGATAGGGAGACCCTTGTGCTGAGCATTTGCAGGGGATTGCAGAAGTCTGAGGGAGAGCTGGTGACTGATCTCCTCAGTGGGGCCTGGACTGACACCTCAGTGGAAGGGGTAGCAATATCCCAGCAGTTATCTCCAACCCAGGTTCGAGAAATCCGAGCAGTGTTGCAGGAATTTGGGGACATGTTCACTGTGAAACAAGGGTATACCCACCTGGTGCAGCACCAGGTGGATGCAAGACCGCAAAGGCCTTTTAGGCAGGCCCTTTATAGGGTCCCCGAGAGAGTCAGACAGACCCTGAGGGAGGAGGTACAGGAGATGTTGGAACTAGGGATGATTCAAGAGTCCAACAGTCCCTGGGCCTCCCCAGTGGTGCTGCTGCCAAAGAAGGATGGCAGCACAGGTTCTGTGTGGACTACAGGAAATTAAATAGTCACACAGAGACAGATGAGGCCCTAGAGCAGCTGGCTGGGGCTAAGTATCTTACAGTCATTGATCTTACCAAGGGTTACTGGCAGGTGCCCTTGACTCCCAGTGCTAGAGAGAAGTCAGCCTTTGTGACTCCTTTTGGCTTGTATGAGTTCACAAAGATGCCCTTTGGGATGAAGAATGCCACAGTGACTTTCTTGAAGCTGGTAGATAATATCTTAGCAGGAGCAGTAGGGTTTGCCCTTGCTTACCAAGATGATATTGCCATCTACAGCCATTCCCAGCCAGAGCACCTTCAGCATGTCAGCGAGGTGCTGGGCAGATTACAGAGGGCAGGGTTGACCATTAAGCCAAGCAAATGTCAGGGGGGTATGGCAGAGATATCCTACCTAGGACATAGAGTGGGGAGTGGTAAGATAAGGCCAGAACCTGCCAAAGTGGAAGCCATTCAGACATAGCCTGCACCTGTTACTAAAAAGCAGGTGAGGGCATTCTTAGGGACAGCAGGGTACTGCAGAAAGTTCATCCCTAGTTATCATACCATAGCTGCTCCCCTCACAGATCTGACATGGAAGAACAGGCCAGATAAGGTAGTGTGGATCTCAGCATGTGAGCAGGCATTCCAGAAGCTTAAAGAAGCTTTGGGAGGGTGCCCTGTGTTAGCCAGTCCAGATTACAGGAAATGATTTGTTGTGCAAGTGGATGCTTTGAACCATGGGGTGAGGGCTGTATTAGCCAGATTACTTCAGAGGGGGAAGAGCACCTTGTGGTTTATCTCAGTTGTAGGCTCCAACCCAGGGAGGAATGCTACGCAGCTGTAGAAAAGGAATGTCTAGCCATAGTATGGGCACTGCAAAAACTTCAGCCTCATCTGTATGGAAGGAAATTCACTGTTATGACAAATCACAACCCTCTAACATAGTTAAACAGAGCCAGTCAGCAAAATGCCAAATTGCTAAGATGGAGCCTGGGGTTGCAAGCATATGATATGTCAGTGCAACACCGCAGTGTGAATAGCAATGCCATTGCAGATGGGCTCTCAAGACAGGGAATGGGGTAAGGTATACTCAGATAGACCTAACCCTCTCAAGCGGCGTTTATCAAGGGTCACTTGAAAAACTAGCTTGACTTCTCCGGAGGGGGAGAGATGTGAAGATTGAGGAAGATAGGTGAAGGCTGCCAGCCTAGTCAAATATAATTTGATACATAATTCTATCATTTGTAAATATAAATATAAAATACAGGCTTGTTTCTTAAGTGAAAGAAAACACTGTGAAATGTGAACTTCAACATTGTAGCAACATTGCCATCTGCTGTAAGGAAAACTAAGCCAAGCATTTCAAATGTTCTTAGTAATTGAAATTATGTTTTGCATGTCCTTTTTGAAGTTAGAATTTTGAGTCGATGAGTCTGGAGTAAGCAATTATGCCTATTGTTTTAAGGCTAAAGTTAATGACCAGAATTTACATGTGGAATGTCCTTTATTGCTCTAAGTGTAAAAGAATGTAAATATAGTCTGTGGCCTGGGAACCAGGAAAGTGTAAACAAATGATGTAATGTTTTATCAGAACTTCAGTTTCAATTTAAACAGTGAGAACCAGAAATTATTAAGCATTTTGATCTTGGATATCCAACTTATCAGCACTCTGCCTGTGTCTTAAGTAAGTAATCTCAGAAGTATGTTTTCTTGTAGTAATAGCTAGGAAATTAAAAGAAAGTTAGACTAAGTGTTTTTCTGTTATATCAGAACTTTCCTACTGTATTGTTTCAAGTTTCTGTGTGATCTCTGAACTCTTGAGTAGCACTGCAGTGTAGTAGTATTGTCTTGTGTTTTTAGTATTTATTATTAAATATTATAAAACCTTTCAACTGTGGCTGGTTTATGTAGAGATAATTAAGCTCTGGAGTACATTGCATATTTATAGAGTTTATTGCACAAGGCCACTCTAATAAGCCTTGACTGATTAGTCACATTACCAATTGGATAACAATATTGCACAGTAATAATTGGACACCATTTTAAGGGCCTTTGGGTAGCTGATAATTATTAGCTGGTGGTGGCAGTAATTCCTACCATATAGTATGGGTAAAGGGGCACAGCTGGAGAATCTGTGTCAGCCTTTCTGAGGAGTGTCTGTGAAGTTGTATAAATACTTATCTCAAAGTGTGTGTGTGTGTGTGTGTGTGTGTGTGTGTGTGTGTGTGTGTGTGTGTGTGTGTGTGTGTGTGTGTGTGTGTGAGCTACTTGGGCAGGGGCATGAAGCTCTGGTTGGACAGAGAGGGTACTGCACGTTAGCTTGCCAGCTAGGCTGAGATCTGGACCCTATAGCTGTGCCAGTGTGAAGTCTTACTGGGGACCTGGGGAGCAAGGGAGCAACCAGCCCCAGACTGACTGTGATCTCTGTGTGCACTTAAGAGAAATTGTACTTTACTGTGTGTATTTTTATTTATTTATTTATTTATTTATTTATTTATTTAAATTTGTTGACCGGGAGTGTCTGACTGGACGTGGGTCCATTTTCAGTGGAGGCCCGGGGAGAAAATCTCCACAGTAAAATAAACAGACAGTAGTTACATTGGATTACATAGTGATTAACAATTTAACATAGAAATTACAACATATTTACAACATAGTACATCAGTAGACAACTAGAATCTTTTACATAACAGGCTTTAACAAATGTAACAATGAAGTTCCTGCTGTATAATAAGTACTAGGCTTATGAGCATCTGAGCTTGCTATCATCAAGGTAGTTAGTGGAGGTGAAAGAAAGGTAGTTGGATTGGGTGGATGATATTAGAGTGGGAGTTGCAAGGGCATAGCCAGCATGTTTTATGGAGGTAATTGTGGGTGGGAGTAGGTTCCATAATTTGGCTATGGCGCAAGAGAATAGAGCTTCACTAGCAGAGTTATTGGCTTTAGTGATCTGCAAGTGATTTTTGTTGCTGGATCTTAGTGGTCTGGTGGTGCGATAGGGTTGGAGTAGATTCTGGAGGGATGGGACATTTAGTGGATGGTTTACTAGTTTGTGGGTGAGTGAGAGTTGATACCACTGAAGGAGGTTCAGTTCTCTGCCAGAGGGCCAGGTGAAGGGAGCAGGTGTGTGGTAGCAGTGACAGGTGCTTATTTTACCCCTTGATGCACTTTACAGTTTTTTGTTTTTGCATTGCCTTAGGGTGTTGTTATATGGGACTATAAAGGTTTAGGCATATAATAAGGGGGGGAGAGTTTAAATCTTTAAGGGAATTTTCTTTGAAATCTTATTGCTTCTTTGGTGAGAAATTGTTTATTTCGTTTTTAGTTTATTTTTGGAATGATTTTTGTCAAATTTTGATATATTGTCTTCAGTTTTCCCTGTCAATTGTTGGTTTGGTTTATTGTATATAGTGGTGTTGTCTTTTTGGTGTTGTGTTTTGGAGAGTTGTTTTGAGTATAGTTGTTTTGGTGTTGTTTTGAGTATGTTTGTTTCTGGTTGGAAGATGAATTTTATTAATGTTTAATGGGTCATTGGATAATCAAGGCATCGGATAGGTTTGAAACAAGCAGCTTGGGTTTTTCTGAGTGGCAGCTTGCATGATGGTATGAGTGACATCGATGCGATTGAGGATGTGTGATGTGTGAGGTTTGGCTATGTTTTTGGAGTGTAGGGAGAGAGAAAAGTAGGAAGTAGGATCCAAGGATGGATCCTTGGGGAACAAACAGGTTGGGGAGGGGTGGTTATCAGTTGTCCCCATATTAACGGATCCATAGGTCGGGTCTGAAACAACTCTGAAGGTGACTGATGACTGATTGTGAGGGTAGTTGTTTGAAGAGAGACAGTTTGTGTGTGGTGTGTGGTCAAATGCTTTAGATAGGGATAGCTTGTGTAAGCAGATGAAAGAGATAGTTTGTTTATAATGAAGGATAGTGTTTGTAAAGGAGAGTAAGCAGTGTGGTTGGTTGGTGGGTTGGTTTGGTGATGAACATGGCTGAAAGGGAGTTAGGGTGGAGTGTGGAGGCAGTGTAGGAGAGAGGGAGGAGTGAGATGATCTCTATGTTTGGAGAGTATTGAGAGAATAGCTATGGGGCGTATAGTAATTGGTTCTGCAGAGGATCCGGATCCCTTGGAGGGCAATTATATACTTTCAAAATTCCAAAATGTGAATAATCTGACACAGAGATCGGTTAATCAATGGATATACTGGTAGGCCAGAGCATCAGCTGTGATTTGTAGGTATTCACTTGGGAGGTTGTCTGCTGCTAATTTGGTGGTTTAAGTTTAGTTAAGAGTTTTCTTATGTTGGAGGTACAGGAGAAAAAGTGAAGGCAGTGGGGATTACTAGTTGAAGGTGTGGGTTGGAGGGGGTTGTGTTGTTTAGCTAGTGATAGTATGGTTTGGGGTGAAGTGTGTGTTGAATGAGATAGCAATATTTTCTGAGGAGTGAGGGATGTTAGGAGGAGGGTACTGACTTTACCTGGGTGGAGGATGGAGTTTATGGAGGACCAGAATTGTTTGGGGCTGTGTTGTGAGGAGTCTAGGGCAGACTGGTAGTATTGGAATTTGTCCCGTTTATTAGCTTTTGACTCTATTGCGTAGTTCTAGGAATTTCTGTCTAGCTGCAGGGTTTTGGTTTTGCGCCAGTGCTCCCAGGCTTTATCCCTGTTTTTCATTTCTGACTTAGTGGTTTTCCTGTAGCCATGGGGGAGGTTTGTGCTTGGTTCTGAAAAATCTTATGGGGCATGGTAATTTAGGATGTTTAGGAAGATAGTATTAAAACATTCAACCGCCATCTAGACTGAGAGGTACTTTAGAGCATGCCAGTTACATTTCTTGAGGGATGAGATGAATGTGAGTGGGTTAAAGTTTATTTTTATTTGACGATAGATGACAGGTTTAGCTTGGTACAGGTATTTTTTGAGTAGGAATGTTGGGGAGTGATCACTGAGGCTATCTGATAAGCAGCCAGTATTTGTTATCCTTTCCTCTTATATGAGAGGCCCTCTCTGGTGTTAGTGGTGAGAATTGTGGCTTCTTAATTGCTGGGCCAGGGCACGGGTGTCACAGCATGCACAAGAGTTAGTCATTGATTGAGCATATGAGCATGGCATTGGAGTGCATCAGATAGCATACTGGGCATAGACAAAAGTAAACTTAGAAAGCTAGTTTCCCTGTTACTTCTTTTATAGCTTAAAGCATTAATAATGTGTGCATTCCATTGTAGTGCAATAGGTGCAGAGTTTAAATCCCCACAATGAATATTATGTTAATCTATTTTGCGGAGTTATACATGTGATGTTTTCATAATATTTTTCATAAACCATACTGCTAAGCAAATACCTTTGAGAAAAATATGATAATGTTTCTTTATGTGCAAGACTTTCCATGACACGTTATTATCATTTTATTTATATGCATCTCTTCATTGCACTACTAGTTTTGATAGATTTGCCTTCCCATTCTTACACGCTTATCTTGCCGTTAGTTGACACAAGTGCTTAATGAAAGGCATTACATAGTCACATTGCTGGTATTACTACTAAATGCAGAAATCAAGGTGCTGATTGTCGCTTGCAGGGGACTGAGTCCAGATTGCATAATGTACTTCATGACAAACATATATTTTATTTATAAATACTGGTTATAGGTTCAGTGATAAGCATTAGGCTAAATGTCTTCAAGGGTCATTTTAAGCCTAGCCAATAACCTGAACCCCATAGCTTGTGTCTATGAGGTGAAGATCAAAAAAATAGCTTTCCTGCAGCTAGTCTCAAACCATTAGTGCTGTCTTTTACAGGCAGTGCTGAGCACCAGTGAGGTAACAAGTAGCTAAATGCGTGAAAACTTCATCATGCACACTTTTCAATACAATCACATGTACATATTAGCAATAAATAAATTGTGTTCACATAAAAGACACTGATGCATATCAACAAAATGATATAGCTGACAATGTAGAATTCTGACTTCAAAATGTCAAAGCTTCTATTCTCACATTCAGTTGTTATGTGATACTTAAGTTATAATTAATTACAGTTGGACAGTACCCGTGATAATATTACCTATGTGTATCTAAGAGTGCTCATCTTAGTAATATTAAAAGCACACACCAGTATGTATGCTGTAGAATATAAACTACATGTTCCAAAGAAAAGAAATAACATCAAAGTAATCAGTTATTTCATTATATAAAACCAACCACAAAAGCCTTGAAAACATGTACTCACCCAGACATGGTAGCATATATGGCTAATGCCTTTTTTAAACTATGCTTAGAATATGCATGAGTTAACATCCCCTCATGTGTAATATGTATGTCACTGTCCTTTATAGTTTTCTTCCCCTAAAATGGCAATGATGCTATTTAAAATGCAATCACCTCATGTACATGCACCAAAGCGTCTTCTAAACTAAAAATGCCATTTGCACTGTGCTGTGATTGGTATAGAGCAATGTTACTGGTTGGTCAGCAATAACCGCAGGGAAATGGCAATACTTGTTTCATGCCAAGAAACTGAGAAAAATCCTACACATATGGTAAGATTTTACCATCACCCATGCAACTAAACATGGCACTGCTGTAGATCAATTAACATTTTGAGTATAAATACAATTAATACAAGCTAATCTTTTCCATAAGTACTTTTCTGTCTCAACTTATTAATGAAGAGAAGAACCCCATTTTAGTGCAATAGGTAAAGGGTAGGAATTCAATAACTGGTGTTCATTTTACAATTACTATGTCAGCCTGCAGATGTAGTATAGTATAATGTATAACTTGTTACAAACCTCCTGTTACAGTATCATTTCAGTCTACAGATGTAGTACATTGTAATGTATATCTTGGTACACATCTCATCTCACAGTATCACATCAGCCTGTAGATGTAGTACATTGCAATGTATATCTTGGTACACATTTCCTCTTACAGTATCATGCCAGTTTGCAGGTATAGTGCATTGTAATGTATATCTTGGTACACATATCCTATCACATGTTGTACTCTGTATGGCTCTACTGTTAAACGTAGGTGTGACACATGGCAGTACTGCTGATGTAGTACATCTCCTCTCACAGTATCACATCAGCCTGTAGATGTAGTACACTATAATGGATATCTTCGTACACATCTCATCTCACAGTATCATGTTTGTCTGCATATATAGTATATTATAATGTATGTCTTGTTAACCTGTGGAAGTAGTACATTGTAATGTATATCTTTGGAGACATCACCTCTCACAGTATCACGTCAGTCTGTGGATGCAGTACATTGTACTGTATTTCTTGGTACACATCTCCTCTCACATGTAATACTCTTGGGACATGTCCCCTCCCACAGTATCACGTCAGTCTGTGAATGCAGTACATTGTACTGTATTTCTTGGTACACATCTCCTCTCACAATATCATGTCTATCTGCATATGTAATACATTGTAATGTATATCTTGGGACACATCCCCTCCCACAGTATCATGTCAGTCTGTGGATTTAGTATATTGTAATGTATATCTTGGTACACATCCTCTCCCACAGTATCATGTCAGTCTGTAGGTGTAGTACATTGTAATGTATATCTTGGGAGACATCACCTCTCACAGTATCACGTCAGTCTGTGGATGCAGTACATTGTACTGTATTTCTTGGTACACATCTCCTCTCACAATATCATGTCTATCTGCATATGTAATACATAATAATGTATATCTTGGGACACGTCCCCTCCCACAGTATTATGTCAGTCTGTGGATTTAGTACATTGTAAGGTATATCTTGGTACACATCTCCTCTCACAGTATCACATCAGTTTGTGGATGTAGTGCATTGTACTGAACTTCTTCCAGCTGTAGTGGCATACTTGTCTCACATGCTTCATGTTTCCATATTATTGTAATATGCATGTTTTCATATTCCTTCTTGTGCTTTAACTATTTAATATTGTCACGATGTGGTCCAACCTGATCTGCTTTTAGAAAAAGCAAAAATCACATCATAGACATGCACCAAAACATTTGAGCACATAATATTCATGATGCCATATGTACAGTATTAAAATATATGATGTATTGTTTTTGATATACATAATGCTGTAGGATATGTAATATAGTTTATTTCTCAGTCATCCACACATTTCTAGCCCTCCCGTTACAAACCAGCAATGTCAGCTCTTCTGTGGTGTTATTAGTCAATACAAAAAGAATTATAGATAACATATACACATACACACACACACACACACATATATATATATATATATATATATATATATATATATATATATATATATATATATATATATATATAGTTAGATGATAGATAGATAAATAGATGGACAGATAGATAGGTATAGATATATGTATATATATCAGCGCACATTTTTCAGGTAGCAATGTCTAGCACTTACTATGGCTCCATACAAACTACAGTATCTATATCCCATTTCTCTGCCATCCTTCACATAAATCTCCATAGTTGCCAATGTTTTGCCCAGGATTGAGAATGTGAGATCTGGCTTAAGCAGAAATTCCCTGCTATTTTCCATGAGAACTTTGAAGGTAAGGCATGACAAGTGATGGTGGTGAGGGTAGTACTCCATTTGGAGCACAGAGGTTGTGTGACGAGGAGTGGAGTATTTCTGTACACCTGCTTGCAAACAGCTACAACTGGAGGCTATTACAGGATTACTATACTGGGTCTCAGTGCAAGGTTGAAATATAAGAAAAGCCTCACCCAGGAGATTAGTCATGCTACTGGCATCCCACACATGGGAGAAGTGTGTTGTTGTTATTATACTAGCATGAAACTTGACAAATATGACCTACTTGGCTGATGATAAACATATTATAGTGAGAACCCACCACTTTGGTAATGTACTTATATCATTCAATAACTATGCAAACCACTACCATGACATGGCAACACAACCTTCTTCACGAGTCTCTTTCCTTATGTGCCGCCTATAAAGAGATTGAAGGAAACCGGAAAGTACATCAACAGAGCAGAAACACGAATATCAGAGCTCAGCTTCAAAAACCACAAAACAAGGGAGTACGGAGCATGGAGGTAGTTTTAAGGATGAGTTGGATAAATTGGAATGTAGGTTGATTATAAACTTTAGGACACTCCAACCTAGAGGTATGAACACTGACAGTAATCTTACTCTAACACTTTATAATATATTTACCATTCTGCCCAATTTAGAGGTAGGAATGTGGTTTAGTAATTATAGTATTGGGTATTGTCATGGGTGGCCGCGGTGGTGCAGCGATTAGCATTGTTGCTTCACAGCAAGAGGTTCTCTGGTTCGATCCTCAGCTGGGCTGCCTTCTATGCGGAGTTTGCATGTCCTCCCTGTGGTCGCATGGGTTTCCTCTGGGTGCTCTGGTTTCCTCCCACATCCCAAAGACATGCTGTAGGTGGATTGGACATGCCAAATTGGCCCTAGGTGTGAGTGCATGTGTGTTTGTGTGCCTTCTGTGAAAGGTTGGGCACCAGGCTGGCAACTCTACACCATAAAACTATACTGCCAATCATGAGTGGACAGGTGTGTTCCACTGTGGCGACCCCTAATTGGGAAAAGAAGAAGTATTGAGTATTGTGAAATTTTGAGAGTAAACGTTATATTTTGTTAGGATAAAAAATTGTTCTAATAATTTTTTCAACTGATGTTTATTAAAGAGTATTTTGTTAGTGTTTGTAGTAGGATATGGGCTCCCTTAAAAGTATTTAGAAGTATGTAAATGTGCTTTATTAGATGCTTTAATTGATTAACTTTAATTATTAAAAGGAAGTTTGTATAAATTATGGGGTGTGGTGATGTTGCAGTATTCCTCTGAAGGTGAAATGCTGAGGTACCAGAATAAATACTAAGTAATATTTTCACCCTTGCTTTGTGGTTTTTGAAACTGATCTCTGATATTTGTGTTTCTGCTTTGGTGATTTTGAGAGGGAGTGTTTTTCATTAAGTACTTCAACAGAGACTGCAGCTCCTCAGAGGGGTAAGAAATGCTTCAAGTATTATGGGTGCATTGGTTCATGGGTGAATACTAGGTTAACTGCCCTGAAGGGCCATTTTAAGCCTAACCAATAATCTGTGGTCAGCATCACACCCTGTACTTTAATTACCAAATGAAGCATAAGAATACCAGTAACTCTACCAATAGGTAATGCCATTTCTGGAAATCAGGACACAAGGGGCTGTCAGACAACTAATGTAGTATGTATATTCTAAATGTGCAAACCATTTGTAGCTATAATATAACCTGAAACTATGAACCAATTAAATATCAGCTATGGTTTGATGCCTGTGGCTTCCAATCCACCAGCAGCAAATATATTTCATAAGAATTTTACATTGCAAATATTGACTAGTTGTAGTCATAACTTTTAATACAATGTTGTCATACCAATTAGACTGTAAAATCAATTGGATCCATGCAATTAGATTAAAATCGATACACTTTCTGTAGAATGTTTGTTAGATGTAAAAGTAAATTATATTATAGTATTAGTATAACAATATTTATTGAACGCACACATTTATATCTGAATGTAAACAATCCTTAGAAAGTATATTGAATGTGTAATGACTATGACAGTAACAGTAAAGAAATATTTATAATATTTTGTTGTTGTACCCCCACCCTCTTTCTTACTATGCTTTCTGATTTATGTCTCTGAATTTTTGATTACAATGTCAGTTACTTCTCCATCATGACCACCAATGCGTAGAGCTAGACTGGCCACAGCTGTTCAGATTTCTGTCCTCCCATGGGTGGTGGTACAAGCACCATCTACTGACAGTAAAGACACATGGTAGTTTTGGGTCACAGCCTGCCAGTATTCTCTCATACCTCTTGCACTACCTGTTCCACCTGCCTCAGGTAATTCTGCCCTACGGGCTGCTGCATTGCTACCCACCTGGAGTCAGTGGAGGGAATGATGATAGGTTCATAAATTCCACTGTCAGTCCAGTCAGGCAGGACTTTAACACTAGTCTGTATGACCTACCACTAAGCCATGACTCTCATGATATCAGCCAACAGAGGCTGGCAGGACTGGCAGAGGAGATAACGAACAGGAGCCTCAGGGCTGACATTGGCGATATGGGATCCAGCAGTGACCAACATTTCCAAAGTAAGAAACAGTGGTGATAGTTCCAAGCGTGACGACTAGTTTTCCACTGTCATCCCACTGAAAGGAAATGTGCCTGCAAACACCCATTCCTACCCCTCACCATGGTGTCCCCCTCCCTTTTGGGTACATCATTGATCCCATTTGTCATGTCTGCACTATATGTCTGCCTCTGCTACCTAACCTATCCTACATACCTACCTTTCATGTCCCTAACTTTCTTTCCCAACTTTCATCTACCTCTTGAAAAAGTAAAAAAAGGGACACTTGTCCCACTTAAAACAATAAAAAAATGTCCCATACATAGCTCTTCACTTCATCTACATGTATGTATTGCACACCTAATTTGGTCAAATTGGATATAAAACATTGTTAAGTTGCTGTCGCACATCATTTATGATACAACTATCTGAGAATATCTAAGTTTAATATACATATATGTATATATATATATATATATATATATATATATATATATATATATATTTATATATTAGTTTGTGAAGAAATGGATAGATAATGGTCCTATCCCACCTCTGTCCTGCTCATTCCTGAATTAATCAAATCATGTCCAACCCTCTGTTTCTTCCCCATTTTTATCTCTGTCCTATCATCTCATTTCACATGTGTAACCTGGTGAAAAAATAGATGCATATACCACTCACATTGCCATAAATGGCTTATAAACAAAGATCTCCTTTTATGTACTCATCATTTTCATGATGTTTGGCATCAAGCAGCATAGTTCTCATTCTATTGCAAAAACACAGAACATTTCTACATTTGCATTAAGACTTTGGCATCAGTCATGTAACTGGGCTTGACAGCACAGTATTTCAGTAAACAATTGTGACTGAATGAAAATAATGTCAATGGCCTATGGTAGATGTGCATGCTTTATTGGTTCAAAGTATACGTGATATGAGGAGTCCATTCCACTGGACTTGGTGCATTGCTTACGTCACTGAGGGTGGAATTGTCTCACATTTTTCCTTCTCATTCTGAAAATATGCACAGTTGCATTTATGCCTTGATATTAGTCTGCAAATTGTAGCAAGTACTTGTCACTGATGAACACACACACACACACACACACACACACACACACACACACACACACACACACACACACACACACACACACACACAAACACACACAAGACTTACTGGTAACAATGGACACTGAAGTGATGTGGAGGATTTCACTCAGAAATGAGTGGGTTTCACTCCACTGTTTTGCCAATGTTCCTGTCACCCATCACTATCCTGCTGAATTCCTGTATAGTCACTTTTGTGATTTCCACTCTGACCACATCTTTTATCTGTGACTTGTCAGACACGACAGTACATGTTCCTCTGTGACTTCTCCTATTACAACGTTGATATGGCACATTTCACTTACTCCATAAGGACTTCCATTTCATTAATGTCTACTTTGACTCTTAACACAGATATATACCCTTTCCTACCATGGCAATTTATTTGAAGTAATAAGTGTATCACTGCACACACACTTGGACATAAGAGTTTGAATAGTACAACAAACTACTGTGTCTCCTTCATCATTGCTCAACACATGACATCTAGCAATATCGCTACTTCTATTCAGTTAACAGTAAGTGAAACTTCATATCTTATGGCAAAACCTGATCAAACTTTACCTTTGGCTGCATTGATATCCTGATTGTCATGTGGCTGTGCTTACTGTCAGTGTATGTCAGAAAGCAAGACTGAAAAAAGCATGCATAGATAATTATTATTACTTTAACAGTCTCAATGGTTCATTGCATTCCTGATGTGTTCAAATTGTCAGTAAAAAAAATGTTGTCGCTTGTGATGCACACATTGCTAATGTTTCTCACAATGCATATTTTCCAACTAGTGAACAAGGCAAAATAAAGCAGATTTATGAGGCAGGCCATCAAATCTGTCGACATGTATCTTGTACTTTATTTTATAGGTTCATAGGTAGGTACTAGGCTATCGGCCCAAGGGTCTAAGTAAGCCTAGCCAACAAGGTTCCCTGGCTTATGCCACCCAAGAAAGTTAATTTCCTGTGCCGCTGTTGAGCAGAACCACAGAAGTGATCCACAGGGTCTAGTTCCTATTTCCCATCCACTCATCAAGATTTTTCTTGAAGAATGCTAATGAGGAACTTTGCTTTACACAGATGGGCAGTTTGTTCCAGAGTATAGGAAGTCTTTGGGACAGGAATCTATCCCTCAAGCATGTTCTATTTATTGTGGTGACAAGGTTTAGGTCCCTAGAGCATGTAGCTCGGAGGGATTGGGATTTCTTTAGGTGTAGCATGTCCAACAGCAATGGGTTTAACATAGCTTTATATGTTAGGCAGAGATCTCCTCGGAGTAGGCGATATGCTACAGAGTAAAGCTGGAGTTTTTTTTAGATGGTCAGTGTAGGACATCTGTTTGAGGCCAGTAATCCTCTTTGTGAGGTACTTCTGTGGCCCTTCCAGTTGCTGCAGATGTCTTGTGAGGTACATTTCAAAAGGGGCATTGTACTCTATAATGGGTCTAATGAATGCCAAGTAGAGGAGAACAATGACCTCTTTTTTCCTGGATGAGAACCCTTTTGTGATGAGGTGTGCCATGTAGAAGGATTTCCTGACTACTGTGGTGATGTGATTATCAAAGGAGAGACTACTGTCCACCTGGGTCCCAAGGTCTTCTATCACACATTCGGCATTAAGTAGAATGCTGTTTATATGATAGTTCATGGGTACAGAGTTTTTACCAAAGGGGATGACAATGCACTTTTTGGTATTGAGCTTGAGGCCATGCCTCTGACACCAGGCATCTGTCTCAGTGATGCCTTTCTGTAGGATATTCACATCATTTGGGGACTCGACTATGGCTCCTAGTTTGCAGTCATATGCAAATTTCGTTAGCTAGATGCCTTCTGTGTTAGCCTGTACTTCAGAGAAGTAGATACCAAACAGGAGAGGTCCCAGGACTGAACCCTGTAGTACTCCACTTGTCACTGGTGTGAAGTCAAATTTGGAGTTTGAAACTTTTACAGTGTGGGTTCTGTCAGTGAGCCAGTTGGCAACCCATCTTGTGACATAGGGATTTATACCTAGTTTAATGAGTTTAGCTATAATTCCAGAATGGGGGATGGTGTTGAAAGTCTTGGTGAGGTCAAGATAGGCTGTGTGAGCCAACTTACCCTCATCTATGGGTTTGGTGACTGCCTCAAAGAAGTTGATTAGGTTCAGAAGGCATGATCTGCCTTTCACAAACCCAAACTGGGTGGGGCCAAAGTTTGGAGGTTACCAATGTCTTTGTTTATAAGTTCCATGATGATGCATTCCATGGCCTTGCAGACCAGGCTCGTCAGGCTAATAGGGTGATAGTTCCTAGGATCAGTGGTGGCTCCTCCTTTGTGGAGTGGGATAACTGTTGCTGTGTGGCATTCATTGGGCATAAAGCCTGACATGAGACTATGATTGAACATGGTGCAACTTCAAAAAGACAAAAGACAACTAAATGCAGCCTGGGATGTTGTCCGGTACATGGATGCTGTTTTTGGTTTTAGAGAGTGCAGTTTTTACCTACATAGATGTGATTACAGGGACTCTGCATTCTTCCTGTATAGAAATGGGCCCTTTAGGGGGTGAGAGGGGGGTAAAGTTAGCACTGAACCTATCTGCCTGGATTTTTGCAATTTCAGTTGGTTCTGTAAGTTTCATGCCATTCTGCTGTAATTCAGAGCAGATCTGGGTGTTACCATTGAGATTCTTGACATAGCTATAGAATGCTTTGTGGTTTCCCTTAGAATCAATGGCGATTTTAATTTTATTTTGTTGGCATTTGTTTACCAGGAAAGCCTGACTGGGCCAAAATTGTCCATTTTCAGCAGAAGCACAGGAAGAAAAGCTCCTAAAACAAAATTTACAAACAATTTAAGAAATAAAAAAAAAAAAAACAGAAATTAGAAAACTATACTATTATTATAGTCCAAGTATATAAAGCTAAAATGACAATATTAATACAAAGAAAAACTTTGATAATATTGCAGACAAACCAGGTAGAAGATATAAGTAGAAAAATGACAAAAAGAGGGACTTCAAAATGGCCGCTGTTCTGTGAGCACTGCTATCACCTAGGTCTCTGATATACCCTGGATTAAAACAAACCCAGAAGGCAATGCAGAATTAATAATACAGAAATAACTGCAGATATTACTGCTAATATCATCCAGCAAACAAAAGAGGAAGAACAAGTGACAGATTCAGCTCAGAAACAGCAGGATTAACTAAGATTTCTGAATAACAGCTTAAGCCATGTGCTACTAAGGCTCTGCATCTGACTGCAAGTTTGGTAAAACACTATAGAGCAAGATGTCAAAAGAGGAAAATAATATGGAAACAACAATAACTAAGACCAAATTCTCAGTACTAGCCTCACCTGAGAATGACACAACTTCAAAAAGACAAAAGACAACTAAACAAACTGACAACTCTAAAACTACAAATAAATCCAAGTCAGACCAGCCAGCTAATCTGGAAGACATATAATCTGCCTTATTAACTATCCAGCAAGCAATAAAGAACTTATCATTACAATTTCAAACCTTTGGTGACTCATTCAACCAAATAATATCCAGAATTAAAAAATCTGAGTCCAAAATAATAGAAAATGAAATAAAATAGTCTCTATTTCTCAAAGAACTGATGTCCATGACAAATAAATACAAAACTTACAAGCAAAAATAACAGACATGGAAGCAAGATCTCGAAGGAACAATATCATCATCAGAGGAATACCTGAAACTGTACTTCATAACACTCTAATACCAACAATCAAGCAAATAATAAATTATCTGCTAGAGGAACCTGAAGAAATGCAGCAAATAACAATAGAGAGAGCCCACAGAGTCCTGAGGCAAATGCAAACACAACTGAAACCAAGACCTGTCTATATTAAAATATTAAACTACCAAGTTGTAAATAAAATCATACTGGCAGCAAATAAAAAAGGCACACTCACCTGGAATAATAATAAAATCTCCTTTGCTCAAGACCTCCCAATACAAATAAGACAAGCAAGACAACTAGTATCTCCATACTGCAGGTTCCTAATAGAAAAAAAAAATCAAATTCCAGATGAAATATCCAAATCAGTTAATCATCTACATCAAAGAGGTTAAATACATGGTCACTAACCTCAAAGAGGCAAAAGAGACATTCCTGGCCGTTTTCAAGCAAATTCCACCTTCAGAAGTGAAATAAATCCACAAAAAAAACGATAAAGGACCCTTGGGTGAAAAAATTACCCCATTTACGAGTACTCTAGCTGGGATCCAACTCTGAAAGCTTCCCCTTGCTGTCTAGGCCTTTAAATCCATTATGTGAGCTATTAGGAACATAGGAAAAGGAAGTACAGCCTGGGTAGGAACCAAAAATCAACTGCCGTTTCCGATGCGCGAATATAGGAAGGAGCCTCCTTCTGGGACTTTGGTCTGCAAATTCAGCCCCCCTATGATTTTGAGGACTCCGTTAAGAACAGTCAGACAAAATGGATTTCAGCAAGCTCCAAAAGATTTTACTGCCTGAAAAATGAAAATTGATCTGCACCAGCTAAAACAAGAAAGCTGCACCATAGATGTCAACCAACCTGCAATCAAAACCTCGAAGAAATAAGGTACTGTTGAACTGAACCATTCACTAAAACAGTACACCCAGTACTGTGTAAGTGAATGAGAATCCAGCCTTAATTAATAGGCAAGAAATGAACTGTCAGAAACAGGCTAGCTCATAGATTAATATTGGGAAAAAAAGGAAAAAAAAAATGTTAAATGTTTTATGTAAATACTAGAAATGTGTTAAAAGATCCTGGAGAGAAGTAATCTCAGGAAAATAGTAAAATAACCTAACAATCTTGGGGTAATGTAAATATAGCCTTAATATGTTAACTATAGCAGAAGGACTGTTTGGCTAAGCTGTTTTTTTTTTATGTCTCTCTCTATACTTCCTACCTCTGATAAATAGGTGCCAAGTATATATTTTACAACCCACACAGATTGATGTGGAAAAACATTACTGGCACCAAAGAAGGCCAAAATCTGAATAAATAAAGGGCAGGAAAAAGAAGTCAAATGAAAGAAAAATTTAAAAATGACAAGATTGATTGTTTAACAATATTACTGTGGTACATATATTGCTATAATTGACTGAGGAATGTATATTAATATGCTGTTTTAAAAATACTATTAGAAAGAATTAGTCACAAGACAAAAACAATGCATGCTGTACCTTAAATGCAATACCATAATTATATAAATAATATATTGGAAGAGGCTAGGGATATTAAGTAGCAGTGTTTGTTGAGGGAACTAGTTTGTTCATCTTTGTCCACATTGGTTATAGTAACACAGGGGGGATACTATGGGTTAAATCTATATCTAAAAAGAAAGCACATTCCAAGATTAGACGTAAAGGTAAACCATTTAGCAAACCTTCATCCTCCTCCCCTGATTATTCCTGGTCCATGGATATAGTGGTTAGGCACAGAGTAGGGACGGGGATAAATAGATGCTTTCCTAAACCATCACACAGTAACACATACAAAGATAACAAAACAAAACTAATATACATGGCATATCTACGGAATACACCTAATAAATAAATGTGGGAAATAGAATCATGGAATGTTAAAGGGCTCCAAAACAAGAAGAAAATAAAACTATTCTTACACCTTACATTAAAAACCACAGCCAACCTTATACTAATACAAGAAACACACTTGACTGCAGAGCAATGGGCAGAAATTAGCAGAAAGAAATGGATAAGTCAAATTATAGCTTCAGAGGGGAAAACTACAGTGCTGGGGCTGCCATAATAATTAAAAAACAATTTAAGGAAAAAATACTTAAAACCAAAGCTGACAAGGAGGGAAGATGGTGTTACGTAACATTTAGTAGTCCTACAATACCAAAACCTATAATGGTACTTAATGTTTACGCACCCTGTAATAACCAACAACACTTTTTTATGTCATTATACCCAACCTTAAACCAATTTAAAGATCACTACCTAGTGATTGGAGGTTACTGGAACACATCAAAACCCAGTACAGGATAAATCTAATCTGACCAAATCACATAATAAACAAGCCACATTAGCCCTTGAACTCAAACAAGATTTCAAATTATATGACCTTTTAAATATGGGAACAGTGCAGATAAAACAGGGAAATTCACATATATTCGCAATGCCACAAAATGTGGTCAAGGATAGAGTTCTTCTTAATCTCTGACATATTCATTAACATGGACCCAACAATAACTATACATACCAGGTTCTTTTCAAATCACTCCAAAATCACACTGAACATTAACTGGGACAAAAAGATATATTTAGAGAATAGGGGTCATAATTGCTCATTAAACCCTAATTTACTTTCCAAAATTGATGTAATAAAAGAAACAGAAGCAATACTAAAAATAGCTCTTACAAATATCACTAACTCCCAAGTACCAACTGACATAGAATGGGCTGCAACCAAAGCACAAATTAGAGGATTGTTTATCAAAAAACCAGTATACTATAAAAAAATACAACTGAAAGAGGAGCATATACTGAAAGGGAAAATAGAGCATCTTGAAAAAGAACTAATAAATAACCCTAAGAACCAATCAGAAGCAGAACTTTTAAAACTGCAAAGGGATCTATATATGTTAGAAACCAGGAACCTATCTTTTTATGAAGCCAGAATGTTAACCACTTACGCAGAAGAAGCTCAAATACCATCTAGAGCTTTGGCCAGAATTATCTCCCAACACAAAAATGCCTCCAATATATCAGAAATAAACTACAGACACAAAAACTACACAAAAAATGAAGACATTATTAAAACATTTGAACAAATATACTCTCAAATACATGGAGTACAAATACTACAAACCTCAAAGGAAGATAGAACTCTTTTCCTTCAAAAACTGAAATTCCCTAAACTCAATTTAGACCAACAAAAAAAACTAACTGAACCGATATCCATCAGTGAAATTATTACAACATTCAAACACTTAAAAGCACATAAGGCTCTGGGTCTGGATGGAGTCACATCAGAATTTTACAAAGCATTTTCCCCCTTGATAGCCAAACTACTATACTATACACTGAATTACATAATAAACTGTAAAATAAATGATATCCATTTAATGCCTCTAAAACCATCTTTCTATTAAAAGAACACACAGGCCCCCAAAACCCCGACAGCTACAGACCCATCTCCCTCTTAAATATAGATACTAAAATATTTACCTCTATACTTGCAAACAGAATGAAAAATCTGATAAGAGAAAATCATTTCCCCAGAACAATCCGGTTTTACACCACACAGACAGACTAGTGACAATACATTAACATTAGATCCACCAATATCCTATGCTACCTGATACAATATCAACATCTGCACAATGGTAGTGGATGCCCACAAGGCATTTGATAGGGTTAATCTAGAATTCTTACTCCAAACACTACCCTACTTTAATATACCCAATAACTTCATTCAGATAATCCAAACTCTCTATAGCAACCCATACACATCTCTATATATAAATAAAACTTGGTCAAATAGGATCCTAATAAAAAATGGAACAAGACAAGTATGCCCATTATCACCCATCCTGTTTAACCTATACCTAGAACCACTCTTTCTATACATTAAACAAAATACATACCACAATCCTCCATCAATACACAACTTCAAAATATACCTCACTGCATTTGCGGATGATCTGAACATATACTGCACTACACCAAATTCAGATATAAACAAAATAATAGCTGCGATTGAACATTTCACAACTATGTCTAACTACAAACTAAACCTCAATAAAACTAATATTTTCCCCTAAAAACACCCACACTCATCTCACTAATACCATTGTTAAACACAATAAAAATAAAAGAAGAAACTAAATATCTGGAAATCACCTTTTTCCAGAATAACAAAGACTTCTACCAACACAATGTAAACCTTAAACGGCAAAATATAATGCAAGACTGTAAAAGATGGAACAACCTAAAACTACCATTCTTGGCCAAAGTATCAATAATCAAAATGAACATTTTACCTTGACTAATGTATATAGTCATGACATCACAGACAACAATACATAATAAATTCTTCAAACAAATTCATACCTTCCTAGCAAAATTTATATGGGAACCCAAAAAAAACAGAATCTCCTATCCAAAATTAACACTGCCCAAAAGCAAAGGAGGACTAAATCTACCAGATTTTAAAATGTACTACTCGATCATTAACACTAACAGAAAATTAAGAATAGCTGAACATAACCCGTCAATGGAAAATTGGTCTCCTCTTTGGGTGACACTCTATTATAGATATATTAAAGCTCTAGGTTTCAATCCCAAAGCACGTCCATTCCTGAAGCAGAAAGAAATACAAACTTATAACATAGAGACCTTAAAACATTCTATCAACTTAGCGCAAAAACTCTTTCAATTCTTGAACCTTAGACAAGCCATGACAATACTGCAACCCTTTCATAAAAACCCAAATTTAAAAATAAACAATAAGATGCTGGACATAGTCCCCTTTCCCAGACTGAAAGATAAAACAATCCAAGATATTTATCCCTACCTTAACTGTTCAATACAAGAAATGAGGACCAACTTAAACCTCCTTAAATCACACATAATAATCCTAAGACAAATCAAAGAACTGTTTTCCAGTTATCTCCAAAATGGTACTATGACCAATAATGACATAGAAACTTGTAGCAGGTTTTGGAAAACTATTATCACAACAAAGAAAACTATTACTAATTCATATAAAATGATAAATGAAATCAAATACCAGAAAGACCTCCTCTTCTCTAACTACTGGAGAAAAATTAAACCATCCATAGATGATCAGCAAATAAGCCAGGCAATCAATCTAACACTGAAGATTATACCCCTCAAAAAGTTAGCATTCACTCAGCTCATGATCAATAATAATGCTTATTTTGCACCTACAATCCTACACAAATTTAACACATCAAAATCACCTTTCTGCCCACACTGTAAGGACCAGATAGCTGAATTAATCCACGTATTTTGGAGCTGTAAATGTGTCTATAAACTCTGGAACTCTCTCAAGGTACAATTACAAAAAACAAGTTATCAAA
>NC_056744.1:561590782-561610782 GCF_019279795.1 Protopterus annectens | reverse complement strand
GTTGTGCAAGCATGATAACCCATGGATCGACACAACATATGACATGTGTCCCGACACGCGGAGAGTGGGCAGTGTGTAGTGGTGTTTTTATACCCCACCTGCATCCACAGTAAGGATGAGTGCTGTAGAAGAAGGGCAGGTGGGGGAACTATGGCTATGCAATTATGGGCCTATCATGCAGGTGTTGGCTCGTGCAGTCATATCAGGACCACCCCGGGGATGTAAGTAATATTCCAAAATGGGCATAGCTGATGCCCATACCTCTCAACTTCTAAGAGAAAATCCACTGGACAGGACATAAACTACTGGTGGAGCAAATATGGACCATACCTCTGAACTGTCCCCAATTTCCAGGGACGTCCCTGATTTCGACTCAATTTCTAACTCTGTCCCACTTAATCCCTCCTAAAACTAGTGACTTTTGTTCGTAATGAATAATGACAACAATTAAGAGTTATAAACATTATTTACCTCAGAAAATGTGTATGAATTCATATGCTCTGAGTCTGTCAATGTGTCAGGTTAATAGCACTAATAATTTAAATGTGTCCCTGATGTTATGACGTGTCCCTGATTCCGTTGGTATTTTTCCCCAATCATATGAGAGGTCTGATAGGGACAGACAGCACATATTCCACTGACAACCTTAGAAAGATGATAAAATATTAGATATGCAGTAGCATGACTCGGCTAAAAGATGTGGGTTCCAAAAACCAATTACTTGTTTGAAGTGAAGAGTGTTAGTTCCCATGTATTAGCCAGACAGGTGCAGATTGTAAGAGGAACACACCAATAATATGAATCAAACCCTGGACAGGCTGCAGATTCTGTACAGTCGAACAGCATGCTTTCTCCTAATGGGCAGCCATTCCCAATACTGTAGCCATGTAATCCAATGTAATAGGCATCACAAGGTAATATCATAGTCCTCACTCCCACCCAGGGTTGTGAGTGTCAGATGCAAACACCAAATGCAGTGCATTTGCAAGTGTGGGAGCAAGCAGGTGTAAGCCTGTTTGGCCACCAGTATGCGAGTATTACACTGAGGAAGCAATGTAGAGGCTAACTTAGTGTAAGAAACTGTAACCGGAGGTTAGCATTACTTAGCTCCGCACAAACCCATGCACACCCGCTCACAACTGCTTTAATGTGCCTTAATCAATCCGTATTCAACAGCCTTGTTCTGCCCAGCAACAAAATAAATGGCCTCTGCAAGGCTCGAAACCAGGACCCTACACACACAGCTATTGTGATTTACCAGTAAGCCATGGCAGATATACAGACATTAGATCTTATCACAAACATGTCATCCAACACAGTCATTCAACAGTATAGGAAATGTATTCCATCATGTAGATGTATGTGTGTGTGTTTATGTCAAGATATAGACACATACATATATATAGATATATCAAGAACATCCCATGTGACAACAAAGCATTACAAAGGAATGAAAAGGGAAACACCAGCAATCCCTGTATTATGTAGTGGTGTTGTTCTATGTAATATCAAGACTCCCTCAGACAGACGTATCATTAATATACACAAACATTTGTACATTGGCCAAATACATCACTCTGTGTATTTTATTTACATTAACACAACAGTTCCTGTCCAATCATTATGTGAGAACAGTACTCTTGCAAGGTGCTGTGTGCGACATCATCATCATGAAAAAGGTATATGGGGTAACCATAGAGGGACCAGTAGTATTATGTGTACAATGGGGTCGTCTGCATCATGTGTACCTGGAATCTTTAGGAGTCATGTGCATACCAGGATTGTGTGCCTGAGAGACGGGGTGAGGACAACTGGAGTATGTTGTAATGCATATTAAAAGGGTTACATGTGTCCAGTGGACTCTTGTGTGAAATGGACAGCTATGTATGGGGAAAATGTTGTTCTAGGCACCGAATGGCCTTTTGTTTCTGTAGGGTGAGAGTGGGATGTGGGGGAAGGAGAGTAGGTATGTGTGTGGAGGATAGGTTGGGTAGGATGACAGACAAGACAGCATACAGGGTCGGTATTTTACACATTTGGGGGGATACACCTTAGATGGGGAGGGGTGTTCAGCAGTCACAAGCCCATGAGCCCCCAGATGGAAACAGTGGGATGGAGGTCCCCAGCCATGGGCAGCCACCACTGCACTAAAACAGCCACAAAGGTGGCAGTGCCGGGGGCTGTCTAGGAGGGGCAGGCTCACCCTGTAAATGTGACACTCTGCCCTTGAGCTGGCGTATCTGGCCTCAAATCCCCTTATTAAGCCCCCTATGTACCACCACTTCCGGGACTGTACGACAGCGGACATGTTCCTGTCAGGATCTGCTCCCCGGGGGGGGGGGCAAGCCCCATCCTCAGTGGCGGTTCCACCAGAAGGTGGTGCAGAGCCAACAGAGGTGGAGGCCCAAGGCTGGACCCGAGATGTGCTGGTGCCCGGTGTCATGGCCAGCTGAAGTGGGACAGGAGATTCTGCTTGGACCTCCAAACCCATACAGCCTATGGTGTTGCAGTTTAAACACAGATATGGCTTAGTAATAGTCAACAGCATTCAGGATTACTTATAACAGCATGCATAGATATGACCATCAACTCAATACAACAGATGGTATACATTTGCAGAGGGAGCACAACACATGCATATATACTGCATGACATCTGTACAAAGTGTAGAAGACTTGTGACTGCAGCTATGAACAGTGGCCCATTTTTGGCATGTTACTGAGAACCCCAGACAGTGTCTGTAACACCACTGTTTCATGTGACATATGTCCAATCAGGGATGCGATGGCAGTAACTCATCACTATCACCATGTACTGACTGCAATCCTCACACTATGCTCCTGCAGTTCACAGATGTGTGTTCAGTGAGTAACACAGGAAACAAATGGTTCCACACACTGACCAGTCCACACATGTCCCTACAGATGGGGGTCCCTCACAAACAGAGCACTGTCTTGTCAGTTTTAAAACATGCAGAATAGCCATTACCACACACAACTTGTTAAAATGTCAGTAGTCTCAATGAAGCATAGCTATACTTACATGCTGTAGTCATGTCTGGCACACCACCCTCCTGTCTTTAGGCTATTTAAAACTGTGTATGTTATTTGAAGAACATCCTGATATCATCTGTGTGTTTACCAAACACCCGATCCAGGTACCACTCACAGCGACTGTCATGGGCAAACACCAATATGATGCTCCTAGATTTTGTACTGTGTTTCCATGCAATTGGCTATGGGAACATCATCACAGCTGTTCCACATGCAATCAGCTAGAGGAGGACTGCAATAGGTGCAGAGGCCATCACCTGATCATGACCATCACTTACAATACACAAGCTGCTGCTGAGCAGGTGTACAACTCCACATCCACCAGAGAGTGTGTGGGAGGGACAGACAGAGGCAAAGTACATCAGAGAAGGGCTTGGAGACTAAAACCTAAGCATCGTATGTCACACACCTACCAGTACAGGGGTCCAAACCCCTGACTGACAAGTCATTACTATTACAAGTGCATGCAGTTATTCCATGTGCCACAAAGCTGACATGTTGGTGTGCTTTAAGATCATATATGTGTGCTGAAGAGTGGCATCTGCAACAGAGATATAGTAGACATACATTAGGTGTAGCACACATGGCTGTCCACATGAACAGATGTCATTGTCAACACAGCCACACTGTCTAATGGACTCACATTGACACACTTTGCCAGGCCCACAAATACACTTCCTAACTACTTAGTTTGCCACACTGCAGTAATGCACAGGTACTACATGCACCACAGGGGATATCCGGAGGTTCTATGGGCTAGGGCATGTGAATGTGTCTGACAGCAGTTGGTATGCCAATTGGAGTTATACTGGGTGTGACTATGGTTGGGGGCATCATACCCCACACACAGACACAAGGTGCCAGTACTGACATACATGTGTGCATTGCTTCATGGGTGTGTAGTGGTTGGCTGTGCAAGATGGCTGTACAAGGCTGAGTGAGGGGTCATCCTTGTCATCACGCCACCCGTCAATGGTGTGCAGTGTGGTACAGGGGCGTAGTGTCTGCAATGTCCCACAAAGATGGGTATTGTATGAACTGTCCTGGCATCCTGGTTACCATTGAGTATGGCCATAGCTTTGCAATGCATGCCATGTCTGTGTTTGATATTCCTTAACATGGACATTGCCTGGGATGTGCACTTCCCACAATAATGTACAGTGACATGTACAAGTGTACCTGGTTTGGCAGGCACATGTTGTGTACACATACTGTTATCCTTAGATATGCCAATACTGGTCTGGTGTGGTAAGACCTACTTATAGACAGCAGGTTGACCCTGAACCTGCATTGATAGGATGATACAGGTATTCCCTGGTGTCAGTGGCATCGGTCCATACAGGGCACATGTGTAAGGCATTGTATGGCCTCTGTGGATCACATTTGATGGCACCACATATGTTGCAGGCATCCAGTGGGGAACACAGTGAAGGCACATTGTTCGCAATTATGTGCCTATTGTACTGCTGTACAGGGTGCCATGCCCTCTGCAGCCCACTGCAATCACACTATGCCTACTATCTGTCATCAATGTGCAGGGTACTAGCAACGTAGCGGGATATTCTAGGCAAGTGTGTTTGTGTATGATACATGGGTTCAGAACATATTCCAGGTAATAGTAGGGTTGCATACTTTGTTCACCAGGACTTTTGCCAGATATAGCGATATGGCTTGCCAACACAGTCCCTTGACTGACTGACATCTGTACTCCTCGGGAGGTGGACATTGTGCCATATACTACAGACACCATATAGGAAAACTACAAAATCGGCTCCCCAATGTGTCTGGTGGTTAGACACTCACAGCCACCTCCACACAGGCTCTGACTGTCAAACACACACACACACACCTGCCATGTCTTGGAATAGAACTCCTACCTAATTAGTGTATCACACTACAGTATTATGCAGTTACAGCATGCACTACGGAGATTACTGGGTTACATCAGTCCCAGAGGTGTATTACTAGGTGGGTGACAACAGCAGGATTGCCAAATGTGGTTATGTAAATTGTAAAGAGTGTGCATACACTAAAAGGCATTGTTATTTTCTCACTACACATGCTACAGAGAATACTGGGTCACAGCACTCCCAGAGGTGTATTTCTAGGTGGGTGATATCAGCAGGATTGCCAAAGGTGGGTATGTGAATTGTAAAGAGTGTGCATACTCTAAAAGCATCATTTCTTTCACAGGCAAGCAGATAGATACACACACACACACACAGATGACCTGTCTGGGATTAGAACACCTACCAAACTAGTTTAACACACTACAGCATTACACAGTTACAGCATGCACCATGGAGATTACTGGGTTACAGCAGTCTCAGGGGTGTATTTGTAGGTGGGTGACATCAGCAGGATTGCCAAAGAAGGGCATTTCAAGTGTACTGCAAGTTGTACATCTCTGTTACCTGCTTGTACCCGCTGCTTACTGTCACAAAAACACATTTACACCTGCTTACAACTGTCTTATGCAGTCCTAATTGACAGTATCAACAAGGCTTGCAGGTCTTGAACCCTGGCCCATGCACACTGAGGTCACTGGATGTACCACTAAGCCATCCGGGTTGTATAAATGTTGCATGGAGTCTATAATGCACATCTTACTACAGGTATTCCACAGTATTGAAAACAAATAGGTTCATAGGTTAGTACTAGGCTAACTGCCCTTGCGAGCCATTTTAAGCTTAGCCAATTATCCCTTGTGAGACTCAAACCCTGCACCTTGTGTTTGTAAGGCAAACACCTTAACCATTAGGCCACTCTCCCAACTGGGACAGTCACTTTGTGTACATATGTACAGTACCCTTGAATGTACTGTACTCTGTGAAACAACAAAGACAAGTCTACAAATGTCCTAACTATATATATATATATATATATATATATATATATATATATATATATATATATGCACCTATGGGATGTGTATACACACACACACACACACACACACACACACACATATATATATATATATATATATATATATATATATATATATATATATATATATATATATACACACACATACACAGACACAGCTATAGCTCTATACATATATATATATATATATATATATATATATATATATATATATATATATATATATATATATATATATATATACATACACAGCTATAGCTATATATATATATATATATATATATATATATATATATATATATATACACACACACACACACATCTGAACACCCTTTGTGACATGAAGGGTTCCAAAGGAACTGACGTGTACAATAAACAGAGGCATCTCTTGTGTTATAACATTTAAATCTTAAGCAGTTCACCAGAGAAGGGATGGTTGTTGTGTATGTGGAGTTTGGGATGGGGAATTATGGCTAATGTAATCTAACCTGGGGATTGTGGAGTTAGGGAGGGAGAATGATGGGTATAGATTTACAACCCAGCGACCACTTCTGTGTCACTGCTCAACAGTGGTACAGGAAAATAACATACCCAACTGTAGTCGTGCTTGACTGTGTATTCTTTGCCATTCCTAACTATGTAATACTTTGTAGACACTGGTCACCACAGACTACCATGGTGTGCTAAAAGACATTACACATGTGTATGCCTGGCTACAGGGTAGTCACACACACAAACATGAACACACTTGCCAGCATTGTGCATACATGTCTTGCCTATGTAAAGGTAACTAGTACAGTGGTATGCAGTTGGGGTATGTGCCACAGAGCACATATGATTGCACTTACTCTGATTCCACTTCTGAGCTGGGTGACATCACAGGACCGATTACTTGCAGTAGGGAGGGGGGAAGAGAGAGGTTTAGCAGCTGACAAAGATAAAGGCCAGTGCAAAATGAGGTATCTCTTTGGAATGCAGCAAAACCCGCTGTCATGACAAGATGTAGACACAAATACACACACACAACCACACTCAGCCATTTGCTGACACACATACTCAGGCATTTGTTGACACACACACTCAGGCATTTGCTGAGACACACACACACACACACAAACACACTCAGCCATTTGCTGACACATACACTCAGGCATTTGCTGTCACACATACAAACACATGCACACAGTTGCCAGTGGTGGGATCAGAACTCCTGCCTATCTACAGATCACTATTACAGTACTACGCAGTTACAAGATGCACCACAGAGATTACACATTCCAAGGCAGTCAGACTGCCCTTCTAAGATTGAGGACAACAGTGAGACTGACACTCACAAAGTACATAGCTGTAAACCTGTGTGTTTAAAGTAGGTGTCCATTACAACCTGTATGCACAAACAAAACATCATCTGCAGGTAGGCCTGAGAGGTATAGTTGTAGCACAAGAGGAACCTGAACTGGACTTTGGTCATCTGTGGAATGGACTACTATCACTATACAGGGTTACAGTGGGCATGCTCCTACACTTAGTAACAAAGGGCTTGTTGGATGCACTGACTCAAATTACACAAGGTGGCAGTGGGTACACTCATACACTTAGTAGCACAGGGCTGTTTGGGATGCATTCCGATTCTAACCACAGAAGGCCACAGTGTGCATGCTCATACACTTACATGTACAGAACATGTTGTAATGGACTCCTAATGTAAACACACAGGTTTACAGCTATGTACATCTTACCTGTCAGTATATATGCACATCATACTGGTTTACTACCTGATACCTGTATGTGGCCCGTAAATGATATATCTGTGTCTGTGCTGTGTGATACACATGCATACATGTACAAGAAGTACTGACATATATATGTTACGTATACACATTCATGCATGTGTGGACGTGGCAGACAATAGGTTACCTTGGTCACACAGGCCTATGCTACCTACAGCATGTGTCACCACCTTGCTGCCCTGAAAGGCATACAATGATTGCAGGTTGCGGACAGTGGCATTATACGTGTCACCATGTGTCACCACCTTGCTGCCCTGAAAGGCATACATTGATAGCAGGTTGTGGACAGTGGCATTATACGTGGAACAGTGGCATGTGCAAGCATAATCTGTGAGCCACATTGTGTAATGGTACTGAGGTGCAGGTGTCAAGATGACCTCTCCCGGCTGTGTTAGTAGTTGTCATTATTAGCAGGACTGCTACCCTAAGTATATCTCACATTGGTCATATACACAATTTCTGCTGCTGCTGTCTGTCACCTTACATGAGGCATTTGCTACCAAGCACATCACTGCCACTTGTAGTGATGTCATGGTATGAGTGGTAACTGCTAGACCAAAACAATGAGCCAATGTCCTGCTGTTATTATGATGTTGTCCAGTATCTGTCATTCCAGGCTGTCATGACTGAACGGCAAGCCTTCAACACAGAGCACATACATCCATGTTTCACGTGAGTGTGGATAACACCTAGGTTGCATTTACCCATATAGCCGCATTTCAAGGCAAATGTCCTACACCCAAAAGTAACACCCTGACACATACAAGACAATTGCATTGGATGCTTATGCTAACCAGTGCTAGGTGTGTGTCTTTAGTAATCCGTTTGCTCAATGTAGAACCTACAATGGGGAATACTGACATCTGTGCAGTGAGGAACACCTGGCTGAAGGCTCTGTAGTGCACAATTGCACTACCACCATGTAACTCAGATCCAGACATGTGGGCCATAACAGTGGTATGGACCATTCCGGGTGGTGGTGTACACATATTCATAAAGGCTACTCACATGTAAAGATCACTACTCCGACATAACACATCACAGATGAGTCAGGTACAGGTGACAGTGGCAAATGATGCATTATAGGTTTTATCCTCATATACATCCACCACCTTGTCCCCAGTTACCAACACACATCCATATGTGGTATGACATAGTATGGTAGACCACCAGATAGCCCTCGATTGGTGGACTGTGCCTAGGCCTACATCAATTGTGCAAAGTATCCATGTACAGACACAGCTGCATAATGTGTTATGCAATGCAATAAAACCACTGTTTGTAACCAGCTCAGTTGTACACATACCAGGGTCCCTCAGATGTTGTCAGCATTAACACGGTTGACTGCTGCTGTACACCAGTAAACAACACCCTCATGGTTGGATATGACCTAACTGCACCTGCCCTGGATATGTACAGTCCACACTCATACAACATAAATGACATTACCATAGCTTTCATTATCCTTTCTACATACAGGTGGCTACAGTCATTACACACATGCACATGGCAGATAGCATGCTAGCAGTACATAAGGTTTGATATCTATGTTAACAGAGGTAGTATTCCCTCTCTACTGGTCACCCATGACTCCTATCATATCATACAACACCCCATGTGGCATGTATGTCTTTAGACATGTTCTCCTAAAGCAATGCCTACAAACATACCCAAATAACAGGATCATAGGCCCTACACAAGGACTGTATTGACAGACTCAGGGAAATACAGCTCTGCTTTGTATGTTCCAGAGTAGTCACAGGTGATACGTTCATGACATGTACAGCCATGTGTGACCACAGCTCCTACATATACTCCATGTCAACAATTGCATGCCATGCATGCTGTGTGCTGTCTGGACATTAGCCTTAGTACCACAATAGCCAGTACATGCTGAGCAGAGATGTTTACAAGCCACAAACCTCACACATGCTTGAATGAGTGTACTGCCTAGCTCTAACAGAGCACATTGCTGGCACTCTTCCAGTAAACATAAGGTGTGTGTGGCAAATATGATGTGCTCACTGTTGACTATTACAGTGCCCTGGCTTCACCATGGCACTGTCAAGTAACAGTTTGTAGGAGCATGACATGGAATAATGCTGTGTGTGTCTCACTGATATGTACTGTTGTCATATGTACACTTGGCTACTTGGTGAAGGTGGTGGTGTCCTACCAGTACATGAATACAACATCCATTATGGTGTAATGCTCGGCTATGTTTCACACATAGTGTGGGGAAAGTGTGGAATGTATCCTCTTGACCTGCTAGTGTGTGCAGTGTCTGATGTCTGAAGGTGACTGTTGTCTTAGTACATCATGCTGTTGCAATACAGCCTCAACATTGCCAACTGTATATGGTGATATGCTCTAAGTACAGTAAGCCGTGCATGAGGTATGGACAGATGTTTGGACATGACTACTTAGTGGTGGGGCTTCTTTGCAGATGAACGATTACTGAGGACAGCTTACTGGTGTGCTGCAACCAGTCCTACAATAACCTGTGTAACTGCTAAGGTCAGGTTTTGTTAATTGAAGTGGATGACAGTCAATGTAGAATGCTGTAAGGGTGACACTGAAGGCAAACCTCATGACACCTGTAACAGTAATACCTCCCCTGTGCATATATTGTGCATATATAAGCACAGCTGGCAAAGGAAAGTCAGTAAGCTTTGTACCAGATGTGATAGTGCTGTACTTCTGTAAAACCTATCATGAGATAGGCAGATGTTTGATTCACAGTACTGGCACGTGTGGGTGTGTGTGTGTCCATATATGTCACGTATGGTTGGGAATACATCCCACATGTTATCACTCTTCTGAACACTGCTGTTGACACCACTACAGAGTGAAGTGTAGAAAGAAAGGCATAGGCAGGTGGTTGAACCACACACATGTAAAGTGTCTGTATGTGTGTGACATAGGTGTATATCTTTGTGAATGCCACAGTGTGTGTGTGTGTGTGTGTGTGTGTGTGTGTGTGTGTGTGTGTGTGTGTGTGTGTGTGTGTGTGTGTGTGTGTGTGTGTGTGTGTGTGTGTGTGTGTGTGTGTGTGTGTGTGTGTGTGCGTGTGTATGGCTGTCTGTGTGTATGGCTGTCAGGTCCCTGGAGTGAGGCTGTATTTTACCATAGTGAAATGTTAATGCCCCCTCCTCCCATCCACTCAATGCAATCAAGCATCCCTGTTGATATCATCAATTGTAGATGGGCATTCTAAAGGCCTGTTAACATGTACACCCTGGGGTGTGACCTGTTGTTACATAGCCTACTGATGGACCAACCTCCCCACATACATTCACTGCTCACTGTAGTATCCCTGTCAATGTCCTCGATCTTAGGCCATTCCAACTACCTGTACATGTGTAATCTCTGTGGCGTGTCTTTTAATTGCATATTACTATAATGATGATATGCACATAGGCAGGGATTCTCATCTGAACACTGGCAACTGTATGTGTGTGTGTGTGTGTGTGTGTGTGTGTGTGTGTGTGTGTGTGTGTGTGTGTGTGTGTGTGTGTGTGTGTCAGAGTGTGTTTTACTGTGTCTGTGAATCCCTGAGTGTGTGGGTGTGTCTGTGTTTGCATGCTGTCATGGCAGTGGATATTACTGCTTCCCAATTAGAAGCCACTCTTTCCACTGGCCTTTACCCTTGTCATCCGGCATACTACTCTTTTACCTCCTCCCCCCTCAGGGTAACTACACCTGTGATGTCACCCACTATGGATGTGATGGCTCTGAACACAGTAGCTTACTACACAGTTATCATGCTCTTGGATCATTAGAACAATAAACATAATTGAAACATGGTAGAATATAACTGTGATGTGGAAGCTACAAAGTGCATGCAGGTATTGTCATACTGACCTGTGGCTAGTCAACATGTACATATGTGACACTAACCACAAGCACCAACATCCCCTGGCACATGCAACTACACCTGAAAGAGGAAGGCAAAATCTCAAGATCAGCATGCTGTTAGTGTTGTTACACATGATACATACTGTCAAATGTACAAAATGCATTCTAAAACTGTAATACATGGTATGTCTGCTGCCTATCAACACTACTCAACAATATTAATCTACAATTGTCTACCTAGTATGTTCACCCTGTGCATCAGACCATATGAGCATGTCCCTGCACTGATGGTGTGGATGACAGGGATGCGGCACAGGCATCATCATATGCACAGGGTGAAAATGTTTGCCAGAGGCCTAGGCTGCACCATTGGATGACATCATGTGTGTGTTAGGGCCTGCGATATCATTGGGCATGTGTGGATATTATGCGTGTGTCTGTTGAGGTGCCCTACATTTGTTTCCGGTGTGTGTGTATGCATGCACACAGGTCTGGCATGTGGTTGGCCTACACAGAGGTATTATTGACAGCTGCTGACTGTACAAGGCAGGTTTCACAGTTCACGGTGTCTGGCCATGGCCACATGACCTGCACCTGCCAGGGTTGCACGGGCACTACCAGACAGAGGTCCAGATTGGGTACTGTCTGATGACACATGTCCACTGGAATCATGTCCCAGTTGGGACCGTCCAGGACCACATGCATGTGGCCTGCTGTGTCCTGGTGTGGACTGCACAGCACCAGCTGCACTGCTGCTGCTATCGCCACTATGGGAGCGGGCATGTGCAGTAGCATGTTCACGTAGACCTTCAACAGGTGATGTAGCTGACCTATGTCCACGTGCCCGATGCCTCACTCCCACCAGATGTTCCAGCACAGGCATTCCACGCTCGAAGATTGACATGCCACTGTCAAGGACTCCCACCATGTCACCCAATCATCTATCCAAAACATCTGCAAGATGATGGTGAGCATTTGCAAGTGCCTGGATGTTGTCAGTTAATGAAAGGACAGCAGCCCTCTGAAACCTTAGACCTGCTCTGTTGTTCCATTCAGCACATGCCTGTGCCTCCATTACAGCCTGAAACATGCATCTGGTGACTCCAGCTGATGTGCTTTGTCTTGCAGCGGCATGTTGGCCAGTGGTCCTCTTATGAGCACCGCTGGGCACATGCCTGTGTGGGACATCACCAGTCAGTTGACTGGGATTATGGTGTGCAGGCACACCTTCCATAGTGTCCACACTTCCCTGTTCCGTGCTACCAACCACCAACTGTCCTTCCTCTATGGCCAGTGGAGATGGGGTATGTGTAGGTAGGGAAACTGTGTATGAGGATGAGGGGGAGACAGGTGGAATGGCAACCAATGGCACAGATTCAGCCCCTGACAACCCTGCCTGTGCCTCAATCATACTATCATCATCACTGCTATAGTCTGTGGGGACACTAACATCAGGTGGACCGCAGGAGGACAAAGCACCTACATCAACACTTGTGAGGGGAAGACAAGAACTGTAAATTACAAGTTATACCAGACACACACACACACACACACACACACACACACACACACACACACACACACGCTGCATGCAAGTGATATAGCAGATGGCATTCAGCTTAGACAATTATAGTTTCAGCTTAGAAAATTATAGTGGTAGTTATCATACATCCCTGAGTTGCACACAACAGCATGCATGTGTTATAGCAGAGGCCATGCACCTTACACAATTATAGTGGTGGTTAGCATACATACCTGTATTGCACCATTTGTGTTAGTAGCCTATGCCCCATGCCTGCAACACAATGCATGCACTTTGCACCATTGCACCGCACTGCCATGGTGTGTGCAACATACACCACATGTTAACAGACCATCGCTGACCTTTGTACATCTGCCACTGATGCTTTGTGTTGGCCACCATCCCTATGTGTGAGGACATGAGCAGTAGGGTATGTCGACTGCATACTATGATTGCCTGAGCCCTAGCTTACAAATCTCCCTGAAAGCAGTGCATGTCTGTTCAACATTATTCCGCCTACCCCTGAGCTGAGTCTAGACATTGAGCATGTGGCTGTACACACATGTTTGACATGGCTGTCCCTACCTTGCAATGGTGCCACAGACCAGCACAGGTTTACAGTACACCAGCCTGCTGTGTGGCGTATGACCTTTCCAATCACATGTAGTATGACATGTCTTCTGCTGACGTGTTGAATGACGTGCATACATGTGTAACACAATGGTGTCCTTTCCAATCTACAGTACGGTAATGGTGTCCCAATGCAGGGACATGTTATACTAACATGGGCCTTCAGCTGATGCAATGTTGTCTGTCCACCCTACAAATATGCAAGGACATACTGCACATTGAGCTGATGTGCATAGCTATTGCAGGGCATCATGTGGCTTCACAATTGCTATACAGTGTGAGCGACTGACACAGTTCATAGTCATGACTATGTTCACATACAATACATATCTAACGTGGAATGTGACCCACGTCACTGAGGTGTATACACACTAAGCCCTAATGTGGAATGTGTGACACAGGTCACAGAAGGGTATATGGATGACACCCCTGCACATCTTCAACCATATTGCTGATGCCTGGCAACTATACCCACACATGGTTAACTTAGTACTCTATGTCCCACATGCCATCTATGTACCTCACACACATGAGGTGCAGGCATGAAAGTGATGTCTGAAACCAGCAAGGTGAATGTACTGTATCTGTGGCCTGATGTGGTTGTATGTGTATGCTGTACAACACATGTATGTATTTGGATACTGTATAGGTGAATGCTGTCCTGTCGTGACACACTCAAGATGTTCAAGACATGTTATGTGGTGATTTCATGTTATGCCTATACAAGCTGTGCACAGGCCTGTATGATGTTTAGTGTTTCACATCTACAGTATTCTACAATATCACCATTACACAAAGGTCATAGTTGTATTGCATTGAGGCAATGTACAACAGGGTATACACACATGTACATCACTTTTACTGTGTGTGTTGCTTCATGTCTCTGGCCATGCTCCATGACCATGTGTACACATGTTCTGTCCAATGGTTGTGATGATGATCTTATTTCACATGTCAGTGTTATCCCATATGACATACACCCATAGATGTCATATGCTCCACTGAGGACAGGGTTATGCAGACAAAGGGTGGCATGTATGGGATGTGAGACATGTTTTGCAGGATAGTTGAGCAGTGTTGCAGTCAGCCCACTACATGTCATGGACATGTCAGATAGCACATGACATAGTTTTGACCTTCATAGCAAGGTTATAATCCACAAGGGTGTATCCTGTGGGCTGGTCATACTCCAGCTCCAACACATTTAGAGTGTGTGCACACATATGCTCTCTGTACAGTACTGTTCATATTCCCAACATGTGTAATGCTGATATGTGGTGCCTGTCCCTACAGTGTAACACACCTCCACAATTGTATTCACTGTTGTCCACACATCTGGCAATGACCGTTTGCAAGGTTTAGTGTAGGTGTTTCATATAGTCTTCAGTTGTTTCACATGGGTAAACACTGTGATGCATTGCAGGTCTGACCAGTGTCCATTAACAGGACCACCATACATTATGTGAATGTGTGTTATGGCAGATAGCATGCAATTAGTATGTTACGTGCATTATCAAGCCTGGTAAATAATAACAGTCTCACCTGGCACAGGCTGCTGTCACTGCAAAACACCAGAGGTACCTAAACATGAGTGTTACAGCAGTAAGATCATTATCCACACCTATGTGATAGCTATAGGGTGCAATGTCCATGTTAGCATATAAGCCAGTACAATACACTATACTATGGAGTATGCACATCTGTGCATACATAGAGTTGCAGATTATAGTATGTGGCATGTGTGCATACATGCCTTATATATGATGTTACATTACATATTTTACAGTAACACATGTAACTATGTGAACTATAGTTGTGTTATATGTGCAGTAGTGACTTACCAGGCAACTCCAGGCTCAGTGGTTGAGAGACACCCACCTCCACAATACCAGCTAAAGCTTGTGGAGGGAGGTCTGCAAGTGTCCCCATGTTGGCCAGTAGCTCCTCGGTATGTGTGAGTGGGGGCTGGGTGAGTGGCCCCCTGCCTGTGCACTTTATTCCCTGGCAATTGTATTAGCATGCTGTTTCACCCATCTTATGAGGTCAGTGTAGTGTTGGTTCACCTGCTGATAGGTGCATTTGTGACCACCAACATCATTTACCCTCCTACAGAGTTCCTCCCACAGGTCATCCCGCTGCTGTGCATCCTGTGGCACATGGCTGAAGAGTGTTGTGTGGTTGTCGAGGAGGTATGGGACAAGGACCTCATCTTCCAAGCGGTTGTATGCCGGCAGTTTGCTACGTGGCATACCTGGAAGACATAATGGAAACAGGTCACAGTAACTCAGACAAGTACAGCAGTACAGCTGAACATACATGTGTATCACATTTATTAAGATTACAAATACGTCTTTGCAAATCTACATGACACTAACACCACTGACATGTATAAGTCACACACATTTGACACTTACTGGTGATGTGATGTTATCGCCATATATGTGTGTGTCATGTGATGACATTGCTCATACACCATGTGGATGTTGTCTTGACGTGGGCATGTCTCTTTGCCTGTACTGGTCTCTTTACCTATCTGCACATGCCTGGATGTGTTCACATTAATGCAATCAACCTTAATGCTGTGTATATGTCACATATATAGTCATTCATAGTCGTTAGGGACATGACCTGTGACCCTGCAGACTTGCAAACATGTATGTGTTTTGCCATATACATCTACATGGCACTGTACAGTTGTGTAGCATCCTGCCATGTATTGCCTGTGTTGCACATGTGTAACACATGGGACAATAGCTAGCCTGATGGTATTTGCAGGGTTGGATATCAACTATAGCATGTATGGTCATAGAGATCTAGTAGGCTATATGCCCTAGGCAATTTATCAGCCTAGGCAGATAGGTTACCTAGCTGTAGGTAACAGACAGGTAAGTTTCAGTGGCCAGTTCAAGCAGTGCCCCAGAACTGATCCACAGGGTTATTGATATATATGGCATGTGGTCATCACACCATGTTACAGAGAGGGGCGATGTGCAGCTTCACTGGACAGGGATGCATAGTATGGCAAGAGTATGTTAAGTGTATGGGACAGAGATCTGTCAGGCATGTTGTGATCCTTGTACTAAAAAGGTGGATGTCCATGAAGTATGTTTTTATTTGGGATCAGGATGTGTTAAGTATAGCATGTCCAACACCTCTGGGTTGGACATGGCTTTATTCAGGGTAGGCTGCATGCTACATAGTGCAGCTAGGGATTGGGAAGGGCAGTGTAGGCCATCTACACATGGGCAATAACCCTTAAAGAAAATATGTGATCTATTATGGGTCACATGGGTGTTGAGTATGTCTGAGCAATTATCTCTATATTCCTGGATGGCACCCTGTCATGATTAGGGGTGCCACATATGACTACCTGTCTGGTGAGGTGAAGTAACTATCAAAGGAAAGAGAACTGTCCAGCTGCATCCCATACACACATTTGCCATTATGTTGACTGCTGCCTGGGTGGTAGTTCATGGGTACATGATTTGTAAAATAGGGGATGACAATGCAATACTTAGCTGTCAGATTGTAGCCATACTTCACACACCACACATCTGACACACTAACGCCCTTCTGTATATTTAACACAGCACACATTGAGTCACTATTGCTCCTAGTTCATAGTCATGTACAAACATCAATAGGCTGATGCCTTCTGTGTTAGTCTGTGTGGTATAGATAACAAAGAGGGGGAGTACCAAGAATGAACCCTGTATTACTGTTGCTGGCACTGGTTTGATGTGCGTGTATTCATCAGACACTTTCTGTAGTGTTGGTTCTGCCAGCAGTCCAGTTGCCAAACACTCTTGTGACATAGGAATATATACCTAGTTTAATGAGTGTAGCTGGAACACAGTATGGGTGATGGTGTCCTACGACCTGGCAAGGTCATGATATACAGTGTGAATCAACCCTACTGTCATCTACATCTGTACTGAGTACATCAAATACATTGATCACGGTTCATGGCCTTACAGACCAGACTCAGCTGCATATGTTAACCTACACCTCATGACTGTCCAGTCCAGTCATGGCTGTAGACTGGGATGCCTTCCAGCTTACCCCTGTAGCTGTATCCCAAACAATGTGTAGGGTGTGGTGTTAGGTGGGTTTGGCAGTGTACATGTCATAGAGATTACATTCCCCCAGGATGGCCACATACACAAAGCTGACATTAGTAAACACCAGTAGCTGACTAGTGGACATACCTGTACGAGCATTCAGTACTACAAGTACCAAGTACTGTATTTAGTTTACATATTGCTTATGAAGATGTTTTAGACAGTGATGCTCACATGCAAATAATTGTGTTATGGACGTGACAACAGTGGATATTACGGAAACATTGTAGCTACCTTTAGCAGCAATCCTCCTCTGAGGAGCACATCACATCCTGTTAGTTGATTACAGATAATGCAAGTGTCTACAGGTCTGTTTCCTTTTCTGGGTATATACTCATGTATCCACCAGGACCATGAGCTCTGTTGGGCACAGACACCCACTCTCCAAACAGAGTCATGTATCAATAGACTCTGATGCCACTATCAACATGATCAGGATATAATCAGATAGTGTGAGTCATCACCTATGAAGTGGCTATTACACATGGGCAGCTGTCTCCCACATCTTACACTGCTACTGCAGATGTTACACTGGAGTTAATAATGATATAGGTTCATAGGTTCATAGGTTCATACTAGGCTATCTGCCCAAGGGCATTTATAAGCCTAGCCCATAGTTTTGTGGCTTACGCCACCCCTTTAGTTTGGAGAAACTATGCCCATTATTTTGCTGTGCCTCTGTCGAGCAGTGACACTGAGGTAACCCCTGGGGTGTATCTGCGATCTCCCATCCATTGGTCAAGATTCCTCTTGAACAAGGCCAGCGAGGTGCTCTGCCTCACATAAACCGGGATTTTGTTCCACAGCATAGGGAGTCTTTGGGTGATGAATCTATCCCTCCAGCACGTCCTATTAATAACCGTGTCGAGGTTTAAGTCTCCCGCCCTTGTGGCTCTGAGGGATCTAGATTTTTTAGATGAAGCATGTTCATCAAATCTGGGTTTGACATGGCCTTGTATGTCAGGCATAGGTCACCTCTGAGCAAGCGGTAAGCAACTGAATATAACTGGAGTTCTTTCAGTCGGGCAGCATAAGACAGATTTTTGAGACCCTTTATCCTTTTGGTGAGGAACTTTTGTGGCCTCTCCAGCTGCTGCAAGTGTCGGGTCAGATACATTCCGAATGGGGCATTGTACTCAATCATTGGTCTGATGAGTGATGAGTATAGGGAGACTATGACTTCCCTTGATCTAGATGTGAATCACTTCATGATAAGGTGGGCAATGTAGAAGGTCTTCCTAACTACTTTAGCAATATGAGTGTCGAATGAAAGGCTACTGTCAACCTGGGTTCCCAGGTCCCTAATAACTTCTTCTGTGTTCAGGGGATTGCCACCTATATGGTAGCTAGGGGTAACCTTATTTTTCCCGAAGGGTATGACTATGCATTTCTTGGCATTTAACTTTAGGCCATGGCTCTGGCACCAGTTATCTGTTTCTGTGAGACCCTTCTGAAGGATATCTGTGTCGGATGTGTTTTCAACTACGGCGCCCAGTTTGCAGTCATCTGCAAACTTTGTCAGCCATAACCCTTCTGTGTTTGCTTGTACTTCAGAAAAGTAGATGCCAAACAAGAGTGGGCCCAGGACTGAGCCCTGTGGGACACCACTTGTGACAGGCTTTGAGTCTGACATGGCGCCAGCAACTCTGACCCTGTGGGTTCTGTCACTCAGCCAGTTTGCAACCCATCTTGTAATGTATGGGTTTACATTTAAGTTGATGAGTTTTTCAATGATACCTGAGTGAGGTATTGTATCAAAAGCCTTCGCCAGGTCTAGGTAGGCTGTATGGACTGCCTTTCCCTCGTCAATGGCCTTGGTGACTGTTTCGAAAAAGTCAACCAAGTTTAGAAGGCATGATCTGCCTTTGACAAAGCCAAACTGGGTTGGATCCAAAGTCTGCAAGTTCCCTATGTCTTTATTTATGAGATCCATTATGATCCTCTCCATGGCTTTGCAGATAAGGCTTTTCAAGCTAATGGGATGGTAATTTCCAGGGTCGGTGGAGGCACCGCCTTTGTGGAGTGGGACCACAGTCGCTGCGCCACTCCTGGAGTGCGTATCCGAGGTGAGACTAAGATTAAACAGCTGTCCTAACTGTGGGTTTAATTCCTCGTTGAGTTCATGGAGCACACAGCC
>NC_056744.1:561538585-561590282 GCF_019279795.1 Protopterus annectens | reverse complement strand
GGGCCTTCTGTTACTGTGTTTCTGTGCCACTTACCATTGCGCAAACCCATGGAAACCCACTTACAACTGCTTAAGAGTGCTTTAATCCACCTGCATTCAACAACCCTTATTCTGGCCCTCAAAATAACCTAACAGCCCTTGAACCCCGGACAATGAACACCACAGTCACTGACTTTACCACTAAGGCATATGAGATATGTCCAACTGTTATGGTGTTTAGAATATACATTGTACTACAGACATTCCTCACTACTGAAAACAAATGTGACAGTCAGTTGGTGTACATATGTCTGATACATGTTAATGTTCATATGTTTGTGAAATTAGGTGTTGCAATGTGACATGACAGGGTGTATTATGAATGAGAAAGGTTCTTGCTTTGTGTCCTTTTTATATTGTCCCCATACTCCATGTATACCCCTCCAGTTCACTTATTGGACATCCAACTCAGGCCCTCCTTGATGCATGATTGCATTACCCATCATTACTCCCCCACCCCAATCTTCACATAGACAACAACCACCCCTTCTATGGTGAATTAGGTTAATATTAATTGTTATAATACCAGAGCTGCATGTGTTTTGTGTACACTCCAATTCCTTTGGAGTGCTTCTGTGTCACAAAGTGTGTTCATAGATGTTTATATATATATGGCTATTGATGTAACTGTATAATATATATAATATATATATATATATATATATATATATATATATATATATATATACATATATATATATATATATATATATATATATGTATATGTATATATATATATATATATATATGTATATATATATATATATATATATAAATATATATATATATATATATATATATATATATATATGTGTATATATTAATTTGTAACAGTAATACATATGTAGACTGGAATGTGTTGGTTCACAAACTACAGTACATTATAATGTACTGTACATATGTACACACAGTGACTGTCCCATTTGTGATCATTACAGTGAAATGCATATGATATAAGGTGTAGTCTCAAGACCATGAAACATGTATACACCTCAGATGGCTTAGTGGTAAATCCCATGACTATAGTATGCATGGTCCAGGGTTCAACACCTGCGATGCTTTGCAAATGTGCTTTAGTCCAGAATAAGGCTCATTTAAGCAGTTGTAAGCATGTTTAAAAGTGTTTGTGTGACATTATAGCAGTGGTTAGACACAGTTAAACAAACTTTGTAACGTATAACCTGTGCGCCCAAACACGGCCACATCTGCTAACTGCTCAGGATATATACATGTCAGTGAAGTAACATCTCACTATGTGCTGACATAACATTACATTCTCTGTTGACTGTACTCTCCAGCACACATGGGTTTATATGGGTGTTTCTAATGTTTATTATACAGATGATAACTACCTATATATGCAAGCTGTGGTTAAGGTATACTTTTGAACATGATAAATATCCCTGCCTTTATCGGGATTGGAACCTCGAATGCACAGATACTATGCAGATGCTGTAACCATTACACTATTGACATTAACATTGCTTCTGCCTGTTTCCTATTTAGATGATTTTTATGTGTAAGCTAGGTTAAGTAAAGGGCGGAGGCCCCCAAACTCACTGAGCTTCACGTACACTTGAAATAACATATAACAAATGTACTGTGAGACAATACATTACATTCCTAACTACATTAGGCATAGCCCCTCACTGACACACTTCAAGGGAAACCTTGTTGTGTGAATGGGTAACAGACTATACACCCCTGGGATCATGTGTCCCAGAACCATACAGCCAGGGGGTGGGGGAGCCTGTCCAGTTTGATAGCTGCAAGACCTGTTAGGGGAATTGAATGGTGTTGAATTGTCACATTAACATGCCCTCTTTAGATCACTAAGTGCCCCTATCACCCTCCACAACCCCAGTCTTCAACAGCTTCCAGCAACTCTGCCTGGAATTGCTTCATTGGCTATGCTTGACAGAGGCTCAGTTACTTCATCAGTGGTGCGGGGAAAGTCAACACACTGTAGCTATGCTTCTAATTGCCCTTGGGCAGATAGGTAGTAGGCTATCTGTGAGCCTCTAATGTGCAGGCCATCACAGCCAAAATATGTGAATAAATAGACCTTCAGATCATAATATACAGTAAGAAATCACCATGTAGTCAGGAAACAGTTAAGTACAGCAAGAACATACAGAACACTGATACTTAGTCACTCCAAAAGCCTATCTTGGAAGCTAGAAGACTTGTATAAGTTTAAGGATTTCTATTGGTTACCAGTAGGTTACCTACAAGAGAGATGAAAAACAAGCACAGATGGGGAACATGCATGTAACGATACCATACCGGCCTACGTGTCAGCCTTAGGCTTTGGAATACTGGCCAAGGCTATTAGTGCCCCCAAAGTGTCTTATTTAGGAGAGTCTCAAAGGTGAATACCAGCTCCGTAAACAGCACAATAGCAGATTCAGTGAGGTCATGCTACTCGACATCAGGGGTTGTGATCACAACATGCATGCACTCACAGCACTCCTCAGGATGGACAACATCAACATCTGTGCAGTAACTGAGATCTGTCTTAAGGCCCCTGAGAGCACACCAGCCCTACCAGACTACAACCCATACCACACATTTCAGCCACAGAACATGGACTGACAGACATGGAGGGGCTGTATCCATATTCATCAGGGATACCTACACTTCCAGGTTAGTGGGGCAGCATGATACATCTGAGATTATCCATGTGCTGCTAACATCATCCACAACTGCAATGTAAACTGTGTTCTGCTACGGATCACCCTCCATGACCCAGGACCACCACTCCACCTACCTGGAGACAGTGGAGAACATAACAGTCCTAACACACACCTTGGCATTGGTCGATGTCAACTATCATACCATTATCTGGGAAATTTACTCTGGTGCTCACTTCCAGGCCCAGCACTTCCTGGAATTTATCACCTCATATGCCCTGTATCAGGTGGTAACCTCCCTAACGTGGGGTGAAAACTACTAGAAGTGGTCATCACCAACATGGGCAACAGGTGCACCACAGTGGAAGTTAACCAGTCATTGGTTAGATCTGACCATGAACTATTCACTGTTTCCACAACCAAGCATCTCCCCCACCCACAAATACCACAGTGTATACCTTTCCTACAGCTAAATTTACACTACTAGTGACAGGGGTGGGGGGGTTTCACAGCCCCCAAGCTAAGGGGAAATACTGCTCAAGATACAGACAGATTTGCAAATGCAGTCTATAAGCACCTATACAGATGTAGGGATTGTGCCATCACTAGTAAACCAAGACTCACTCCTCCTAGACATGGACACCGGTCTGATGGACCTCTGCAATAAACAGGCTATACTAAAGAAGTAGGACAGTGTTCCAGACAAACAGCAAATCCCATGAAGGGCAGACATCCGTGACCACTAGTCTTATGATACATAGGTCTCTGATGACATCATCTAAGGTTAACATCAGCAGGAGAATACACAAGGATTCGAAAGATAACCACAGCCTTCTTTGGCTATGTCAAGGATCAATGTGGTGACACACAGATTTGCACTGTGCCGGTGATATATAGCACAAAATATGCTGACCCTACTGATATCACCAACATCCTTGCAGATACATTCAGTGCATACTTCAGCCCCTAAAGAGCCCACAACACTACCTGAGAGGTACAATATCCCACACATCAGAGACACACAGGTGGAAATGGCCCTCTCTAACAGCAGAACACAGCGTCAATGGAGCAGATGTTGTCCCAGACTGCATCTTGCAAACTGTACAAGACAACCTGCCCCCCACCTAATTAAGATTTCCTACCTCAGCCTCTCCACAGGCTACATGCCCATACAATGGCAAGTGGAAACGGTTATTTCACTCCATCAAGGTGGAATCACAACTGACCATGGTAACTACCACCCCATAAGCCTGACTAGCCTGGTCTGCAATGGTATGGTTCACCTCCTCATGGCACTCATTAACAAAGACATTGGTAACCTCCGGAACACATGACTAAGCCCAGGTCAGCTTGGTTGAGTGCAGTTCATGCCTACTGAACCTATTTGACGTCTTACATACAGTCAACACGACGTTAGATGATGGGGGAGGTGGTTCACACATACTACCTGGACCTCACCAAGGCTTTTGACATCATGCCCCACTCAGGTATTATTGATAAACACACCAGCCTGTACATACACCAACACATCACAGGTTGGGTTGCCAACAGGCTTACACTCAGAACCCACATGGTACGATTAGCGGTCTCCAGGACCATTTCTTGAACAGTCATGACTGCTGTCCCACAGGACTCAGTCTTGGGAGCTCTACTGTTTGGCATATATGTCTCAGAGGTACAGGCAAACACAGGTGGACTATGGCAGACCATGTTTGGCAATGACTGTGAACTGGGAGCCTTGATTGATAGTCCAGCTGACACAGACATCTCTCAAGAGGTCTCACAGAGAATGTCACAGGGTGCCAAGTTCATGGCCACCAGCCAAGTGCCACTAACTGCATGATCATTCCATTGTGGAATTGGCACCCACATATTAACACATACGTGGCTGCCACTTTAATACGGACGAGGTAATGGGGTATCTGGGGACTAAGGTAGATAGTGATCTTCCCTTTGACAATCATATCTCCACAGTTGTTAGGACATCCTTCTATGTAGACCATCTGATTGCTAAAAGATTCCCATCTAGATATACTGGGGTTATAGTGTCCCTTTACTCATCACTCATCAGTCCCATCATAGGTTCTAATAACCCATGTAGGATGTACCTCAGAAGACACCTCCAACAGCTGGGAGGTCCACGAATGTACCTCACCAAGGGGAATACTGGCCTCCAGCATATGGCCTATGCAGCCAGACTGAATAAACTCCTGCTTTACCTAGTGGCATCTTGTTTACCCAGAGATGATCTACGCTGGCCAACACAGCCATGTCAAACTCAGGCTTGATGGATATGCTCCACCTATGGGAATCCATGTCACAGTGAGCTACACACTGTAGTGAGCTGAACCTTGCCACAACAATAACTGGAAGATACTGGAGGGACAGTTTCCTGTCACAGACACTCCCCATACTTTGGAACAACATCTCTAACTACATTATACAGAGCCCCTCACTACCACTCTGCAAGGGAAACCTTGAAGAGTGGATGGGGAACAGTAGATGCACCCCAGGGATCCCTCAATTGGCTCTGCTCCACAGAGGGACAGTTAATGTATCAATGGGGTGGCAAAAGCTGACACATTTTGGCTGGGCTTATGAATGGCCTCTGGCAGCTGGCCATGTACCTACCTATGAATCTATACATACAGTATCTGCATATGCTGATAGCTTAATTTACTGTTCAGGTGTTGACTTACCTTGTGCCAATGGCAGTTGTGTGTGTAATAGTTAAGGGCTGCCTATGTTGGATGTACACAGCAGACTGCCTATACATGACAATTTAAAGGTAGTCTTGTGTGTGCCATCCATTTTTACTGTGTGTGCAGGTGGAAAAAGGTGTCAGTCCCTATGTGCCTACACTGTCAGTGTGTGTGCTATACATTCCCTCTTTGCCAAGGCATGGGCATACTGGGCACGCCTCCGTCTGCCTACTGGGGCTGGCTCAGGGTGTTCATGGTCTGAGTACCTCTGTGCCTGTGGGGCCCTTGGCAATGGTGGTGGGCTGTGATGGCCTTCACCATTCTGTCCCTGCTGCAGCTGTTTCCGCAGAACCATATTGTGTAGCATGGCACACACTATGAAGATGTGGGCACATGTGCCTGGAGAGTATTGCAAGGCTCCACCAGATATGTCCAAGCAACGGGATCGTGATTTCAGCATCCCAAACACATGCTCTTTGATGATTCTGGTTTGTGCGCTTGCCTCATTATGGCATTCCTGCATGGGTGTGTGTGCATCTCTGATGGGAATCATCATCCACGGTTCCAGTGCATAGCCAGCATCCCCCACCAGGTGGCCATTTGGGATGTGCCCCTTGGCAAATAACCAATACAGCTGTGACGCAAGCCAGATGTGGGAGTCGTGATAGCTTCCAGGGTTGCCAGCACACACACATCAATGATAATGCCCTGGGCATTGCACATGACCTGGCAGTTGATGGAGTGGTATCCCTTGTAGTTTATGTAGTGCCTACCCTGCTCTCTGGGTGGTGACTTGATGTGTATGTGCGTGCAGTCTATTGCACCCAGTACTTCCAGGTATTCTGCCACACGGTGAAAGAGATGGATATTGTTGGCCAACTCCTCCTGCATTCGGGGGAAGTATATGTGCTCATTGGCATGTGGTAACATGGAACCCAGGAACTGGTGTAGTACCCTGGATGCTGATGCCTATGAGATCCCCATAATATCCCCAACTGGTCTTTGGACGGTACCTGTAGCTAGTATTCTCAGGCTTACACATACCTTTGTATCCACTGGGATGGGTTCCCCTCTGTTTGTTCTGGCTCTGAGGCATGCCCAGCACAGCTCCACAAGTTGCTGTAGGATGTCCCTGTCCACCCTGTAATGCTCTACTATCTCCAGTTCATGTAGCCCCTGGTAGGTTACCCTGGGTCTGAACACTCTCCTCCTCCTCTGGTGTCTGAGGTGGTCATGTGCATCATCCTCCACACCACCTTCAGTCTCCAATACATGCTGGTGGATCAAAGCTATGGCAGCCCCTAACATGTAAATAATAAAAGTTCCCAGTCTGTATACACCACTGGTGCAGAGTGTATGGGAATACACAAATGTGTGTGAGGTGCTTTCACACTTTATAGTATTGTGCTATGGATGCTGCTGATGTCAGTGGGTGTGTATGAGCTATTTCAGCTGCAGCGTGTCTTAATTATGGGTTTTGCAATGAGTACTGCAAGTGTGGGGCCTTTACAGTGGAGATCTACTTGTCTGCCTTGATTAATCTGTTGCCCTTTAATTCACTTTTAGACATGGATCCCCTCTCATTATCAGGCATGCATCCACCTGCCGTCTTTCTTGTTTTGTACTTTCCCTACCCAGTCATGGCAAAATGTGCCTTGTAGCTGATGTACTGCAAATCGGCTTTGTTCTGCTTTGACACTTTACTGTTTTCTTTGCAGTACAGCCCCTCCCCTTTCATGCCATGCAGGTAGCTGCTTGCAGCCTTGTTAGCTATTGTCAATGGCCCACTGTAGGCTCCTAGGTGTTAATTAGTCATTTGTACTCTAATTTCACTGCTTCAGCATTTCCTTATTTCTTTCCTATATCCTTCCTCTTTCAGCTGCAGTGTGCGCCACTCATACTTTTTACCAGGTGTATGTGTGTTTTCATCTCCGTTCACATGCATACTCGGTTACCTTGTGTACTCTCAGCTAAGCATAGCTATGGCCAATTCGACACAACCCTATCCTGCAGCTTTGCCTAGCTAGGGGCAGACCAGTTTAGTAATGCTCCAATGTGCTTACAGCAATGGCGACACACTCCTCTCTTGATGTCATCTTTATCTCAAGGGCACACCTCGGTGTTATAACACTACACTGTGAGGTGCATCCTTACACCAGTGATGTGGAATCTGCGATTCACTATTACTCCTCTCATTTGCATGGCATTGCCTACTAATTCCTAGCTACTGCGCATAACACAGTCACTGCCCCTTAGCAACCCTTGCGCCATAAGTATGGTGTAGTATGCCTGCCATTGACTATTATGGGGAAATCGTGATATGTGTTTCATTGTGGTTTTATTCTATATTTTTATATATTCCTTGCGATCCCATTTGCGCACCGCTTCCCTGTGCTTCCACATCGCGATAGTTCAACTATATATTAAATGTTAATTTTATATTTTGTACATTTTTTATGTCAATACCTATATATTTAGAAATTGACATATATTAAAAATATAATACATGTGTTTGGTCGGCTGTCATGGCTCAGATTTTATGTTTGCAAAAATGTAAACCATTTTTTACAGTTTACATTTCTGCATGCTTACACTATGCGTGCACCACTTCCTGAATTGATACATACCTTCATTTGCATGCTACACTGCTGCACATGGGGTAATCAGCATACAAGGCTTGGGAGTTGTGCGGGCGTACCGTACGCAGGTAGTGCACGTGGAAACAACTCATACCTGAATCGCTCAGTGGCCATATTTGGTGTTAGAATGCTGACACTACGCTTGCACCTGGTGCAAGCTTCATGAATCCTGGGGGTTATTATTTTAATGGAACTCTCTAGCTGGTCTTCCACCAACAATGCCTCCCTGTTTCCTGGCACAGCTGTTGAACAACAACAAGTCCACAAGTGGTCACCCAAGTGATAAAAAATAAATCATCAGTATAATTCACAGCTCTTCTGCCCTCGCTGCTAAAATCCCAAATCCTTTTTATGGTCATGATAAACTTTTCAAAAGTTGGGAGATCAGCTGCACACCTATTGGCATTGCCATGTCATAGAAATACCTCTAAAATCAAAGTCAGCATGTTTTTATCTTGGTAAAATATGTGTAATGCACTAAATGGCACATCTATTTCTAGTTGACATAACTACAGGTCCTTATCTTGTTAGCATCCTCTAAGGATGCATACCAACCTCTGCACATCACACTTCTTTGCTGATACTGCCATTCACTTACCAGCCAACCAGGTAAGTCAAATAATGGATAAAACATTATCCCATCTAGTTTCATGACCAGGCACAATGGGACACAATGAGGCACAGAAGTGATGAATCCTCAGATGGACTTCCCACCCTTTCAGGCTGAACCACTTTCTCTGACAAGCATCCTGCAACCTCTCTGTTCACTATAATCAACTTAAGCTTTTTCTGTATCATAACCTGAGATATGTAAATTTGTGAACGGTGAAAATTCAAATTTCAAACCCTATTTGAGCAGTGCTGTCATGAACATTGATTGGCTAATCCCAAAAAAATGGTTTCATGCTTCCCAGCCAACAGGGTGACCAATTATTCCATTTCCCTAAAAAGAACCCCTTCATATGGCAGTCTGATCTGCAAAAATCCCCCTGCGTATCCATGTCTTGCATCCCTGCTAGCTGCTCATTTGGCCCACAACACACACACACATAGTGGGATTGTTAAAGAGATGAAGAAAGTAGACATGAGTATAAGGAGATGAGGCGCATAGCAAAGAGAGAGGTGGCAAAAGGTAAGGATATGGCATATAGAGAGTTGTATGAGAGATTGGACATTAAGAGGGAGAAAATGACCTGTACCAATTGGCTAGACAGAGGGACAGAGCTGGGAAAGATGTGCAGCAGATAAGGGTGATAAAGGACAGTGAGGGAAACATACTCACAAGTGAGGAGAGTGTGTTGAGTAGATGGAAAGAGTACTTTGAAGGACTGATGAATGAAGAGAATGAGAGAGAGAGAAGGTTGGATGATGTGGGGATAGTGAATCAGGAAATGAAGCAGATTAGCAAGGAGGAAGTAAGGACAGCTATGAAGAGGATGAAGAATGGAAAGGCTGTTGGCCCAGATGACATACCAGTGGAAGCATGGAGGTGCTTAGGAGAAATGGCAGTGGAATTTTTAACTAGATTGTTTAATGAAATTTTGGAAAGTCAGAGGATGCCTGATGAATGGAGAAAAAGTTTTTGGTAACTATCTTTAAGAATAAGGGTGATGTGCAGAGCTGCAGTAACTACAGAGGGATAAAATTGATCAGTCACAGCTTGAAGTTATGGAAAAGAGTAGTGGAAGCTAGGTTAAGAAGGGAGGTGATGATTAGTGATCAGCAGTATGGTTTCATGCCAGGAAAGGGCACTACAGATGCAATATTTGCTCTGAGAGTGTTGTTGGAGAAATACAGAGAAGGTCAGAAGCAGTTGCATTGTGTCTTTGTGGACTTAGAGAAAGCATATGACAGGGTGCCTAGAGAGGAGTTGTGGTACTGTATGAGGAAGTCGGGAGTGGCAGAGAAGTATGTAAGAGTGGTACAGGATATGTGCAAGGATAGTGTGACATTGGTGAGGACTGCGGTGGGAGTGACAGATACGTTTAAGGTGGAGGTGGGTTTACATCAAGGATCAGCTCTGAGCCCTTTCTTATTTGCAGTGGTGATGGACAGGTTGACAGATGAGATTAGACAGGAGGCCCCATGGACTATGATGTTTGCAGATGACATTGTGATATGTGGTGAGAGTAGGGACCAGGTTGTGGAGACCCTGGAGAGGTGGAGATATGCTTTAGAGAGGAGAGGAATGAATGTCAGCAGGGCTAAAACAGAATATATGTGTGTAAATGAGAGGGAGGGTAGAGGAATGGTGAGGATGCAGGGAGTAGAGTTGGTAAAGGTGGATGAGTTTAAGTACTTGGGATCAACAGTTCAGAGTAATGATGAGTGTGGAAGAGAGGTGAAGAAGAAAGTACAGGCAGGGTGGAGAAGAGTGTCAGGAGTGATTTGTGACAGATGGGTACCAATAATAGTGAAAGGGAAGGTCTACAAGAGGGTAGTGAGACCAGCTATGTTATATGGGTTGGAGACGGTAGCATTGTAGAAAAGGCAGGAATCATAGCTGGATGTGGCAGAGTTAAAGATGTTAAAATTTGCACTGGATGTGACTAGGATGGACAGGATTAGGAATTAGTATATTAGAGGGTCAGTTCAGGTTGGACAGTTTGGAGACAAAGCAAGAGAGGTGAGATTACCTTGGTTTGGGCATGTGCTGAGGAGGGATGCTGGGTATATTGGGAAAAGGATGCGAAGGATGGAGCTGCCAGGTAAGAGGAAAAGAGGAAGGCTTAAGATGAGGTTTATGGATGTGGTGAGAGAGGACATGCAGGCGGTTGGTGTGAAAGAGCATGATGCAGAGGACAGGAAGAAATGGAAACAGATGATCCGCTGTGGCGACCCCTAATGGGAACAGCCGAAAGAAGAAGATGATGATGATATATATATATATATATATATATATATATATATATATATATATATATATATGGGTTCACTATGAAATTTCAAAATCTCAAAATCTCGAGTTTCAGAATATCGAGTTCAGAATCTCGAGATCTTGGAATCTCGAAATTGTGAATCCTCCCAAAACAACACTCATCACACTAAAACATGTGTATGCAGGGGAGAAATCCCCCCTGCATCCCCCATGTAGGGGGCTGTACCCCCACCCCCCCCTGCAACTTAAATATACCAACTCTGGGATTGCACTACAGCGAGGACAAGGGAAATCTCCCAGTCAATGCTGTATGCCGATCTCTGTTCAGGATTTCAAAGTTTTCAAAACTTCAAACTTATTATCGTCAATCATATGAAATTCAAAGTTTTGAGCTTCGAAATTCTGAAAGGCATATATGGGTCTGCACTGAATTACCAAATTTACACTTCAAAGAAACCCACTTACCCAAGACCAGTTCTCCAAAGAGCCGATCTACAGAAACCACAGACTGCCGAAAACATTTCCTTGTGAAAGGAACCCAAGTTTCTACATCAGTTCATTCATATATAGTCAAGCAATCATGATCACTGACCTCTGTCACAGCTCAATTCACGGTTTAGTAGTACATTCATCAGAACAGAGACTGTTTTCTGTTTAAAGCACTGTGCTTCATTTCAGCCAGATGGCTATTTGCTGGGATGTGTGCTCACACATCCATCCTGTTAAACACTTTCTCCAGGATTCATGAAGCTTAAAATTCCGTGCAGGAACCGTGTAGCTGTTCCTGAATGGAATATGGCTGCCAAGCGATCCAGCAAACAGCTAATCTGATGTGCACGAGCGTGCCTACACTATTCCTGCATGGAAACAACTGCAGAATGCTAATTACTTCATTTTCTGGTTAAAAACATGCAAATTAGGTGAATTGGCGATTCACCAAGCAGGCAGGTATCCGTGCAAGAACAGTGTTATTTGCAGAAATGTATTTGGTTAATAACCAAATACATTTGCAAATAACAAAACAGAGGCATAACAGCTCTCAAAAAAACATGTATTATAGTGTTTAGGCATGCCAATAGCCAAATATATGGTCACTGGCATAGAAAATTGATTCATTTTTATAAAAATGATAGTTATTTTGTTTTTTTTGGTCGATCTCGGGCAGCAGAGGGCAAACGGGATCGTGCCGAAAATAAAAAAAAATGTGAAAACTCACTTTTAGGGGAAATCTGCATTTTGCCATTATAGTCTATGGCATGCTGAATCAAAACAATACCAGGGAACACTGCTTGTCAAGAGGAAAGGCTCTGTGTTAGTACAGTAACTATGGACTAAGGCAGTGGGGTATGCAAATGAGGAGAAATTTACTGCATCACAAAAATCTTCTAAGTCCCAAACTGCACCTAACCGTGTAGGTGCTATAGGATGACAGTGTAACTAGGAGGAGCAACAGACATGAAAAGGGTGTGTGTCAGGCATGTTGTAAGCACATTGGAGCCCTATGGTGCACAGATAAGCACAGCTAAGCAAGGGTGTGTGTCTGAGGCTGTATTGACTTATTCCATGAAATGAGGAGCATGTTCACACCCAGGGAAGGGCCATTTCTTCCTGTTTACATTAGCTAAATGGGTTTGCATAGCATGCATCCAGTCTAAAAAAAAAAAAACAGAATAGCAGGACTCTTTACATTTGGGCACCGGGTTTGCGCGGCAAGCCTCAGGCCTTAAAAGGGGAGGAAATAGAAAGGGAAAAAAAGGAAAATAGCAGAATAAAAGCAATCAAGAACAAATTAAATAACCAGCAGGTGGAATGCATCATAGTCATCCAATCATACAGGCACCATCTGCACCACAACAGTATAAACTATGGAAACACCTTACAGTGTGTTTTTTCCCACAAACTCTGCACCACTGATGTACACATGCAGGGGAATTTTAACTGTAAAAATGTTAGAGGCAGCCATTTCTTTGATCAATCAGTATGTGCTAGAAGATGAGGGTGGAGAGGATAATGCCAACAACCGCCACAGACCAAGGAGGAGGAGAAGAGTGTTCTGACCCACGGTAACTTATCAAGGGCTACATGATCTGGAGATAGTAGAGCACTACAGGGTGGACAGAGACATACTTCAGCAAATCACCAAATTATGCCAGCCTCAACTCAGACCTAGAACCAACAGAGGGGGAGCCATCCCAATGGTTCACTATGAAATTTCAAAATCTCAAAATCTCGAGTTTCAGAATATCGAGTTCAGAATCTCGAGATCTTGGAATCTCGAAATTGTGAATCCTCCCAAAACAACACTCATCACACTAAAACATGTGTATGCAGGGGAGAAATCCCCCCTGCATCCCCCATGTAGGGGGCTGTACCCCCACCCCCCCCTGCAACTTAAATATACCAACTCTGGGATTGCACTACAGCGAGGACAAGGGAAATCTCCCAGTCAATGCTGTATGCCGATCTCTGTTCAGGATTTCAAAGTTTTCAAAACTTCAAACTTATTATCGTCAATCATATGAAATTCAAAGTTTTGAGCTTCGAAATTCTGAAAGGCATATATGGGTCTGCACTGAATTACCAAATTTACACTTCAAAGAAACCCACTTACCCAAGACCAGTTCTCCAAAGAGCCGATCTACAGAAACCACAGACTGCCGAAAACATTTCCTTGTGAAAGGAACCCAAGTTTCTACATCAGTTCATTCATATATAGTCAAGCAATCATGATCACTGACCTCTGTCACAGCTCAATTCACGGTTTAGTAGTACATTCATCAGAACAGAGACTGTTTTCTGTTTAAAGCACTGTGCTTCATTTCAGCCAGATGGCTATTTGCTGGGATGTGTGCTCACACATCCATCCTGTTAAACACTTTCTCCAGGATTCATGAAGCTTAAAATATGTGTAGCCTTAAGAATTCTAACTACAGGTACTTTCCAAAGACCTACTGGAGACATCATGAGGGTCTTACAGGCATCTGCATCCAAGGTACTCCACCAGTTCCTGGATGCCATGCTACCCCATGCCAGCAAGCACATTTACTTCCCCAACACCTGTGAGGAGAGGACCAGCAATATGCATCTCTTCCACCATGTAGCAGAATACCCAGAGTTACTGGGTGCCATAGACTGCACGGACATAACATGAAAGCACCACCCAGTAAACAGGGTGGGGACTACATAAACCGCAAGGGATTTTCCTCCATCAACTGCCAGGTTGTGTGCAATGCCCAGGGCATTATCATGAATGTGTGTGCTGGCAGCCCTGGAAGCTATCACTACTCCCACATCTGGCATTTGTCAGAGATTTACCAGGCATTTTCCAGTGGAGGCATCCTGTATGGCCATCTGGTGGGGGATGCTGGCTATGCACTGGAGCCATGAATGATGACACCCATCAGAAATGCACACACACCCACACAAGAACACCATAATGAGGCACACACATAAACCAGGGTCATTATAGAGAGTGTGTTTGGGATGCTCAAGTCATGGTTCCACTGCCTTGACATATCTGGTGGATCCTTGCAGTACTCTCCAGCCACATGTGCACACATGTTCATAGTATGTGCCATGCTACACAATATGATCCTGCGGAAACAGCTGCAGCAGGAACAGCATGGGGAAGGGCCACACAGCCCACAACAATTGCCAAGGTCCCCACATGCACAGAGGAACTCAGAGGAGGAGGTCCCTGAGCCTGCTCCTGCAGGCAGATGAAGGCATGCCCAGTATGCTCAGGCCTTGGCATAGAGGCAATGCTTAGCACACACGCTGACACTGTAGGGACCCAAGGGAATGGCACCTCTCTCTGACTTGCACACACAGCAAAATAGATGACAAACACATCATATTACCTGTAGCTTACTATGTATAGGCAGTGTACTGTGTGTATCCAACATAGGTGGCCCTCAAGCACTGTCCACACAACTGCTGCAATAACAAAGTAAGTCAGTCTTCTTAACAATAAATGAATGTATTAGTATGTTTTGCTAGCATATCTATGGTAATGCTACATGCATGCATGCAAGGGAATGGGGTGGCCTACTGGGATAGCAGCACACAACTGACAGATGTGTGGGACACCAAGAAATGTCTGGCCAAAACTGGCCTCCAGACACTATGCAGTAGTACCCAAGCTGGCAAATACCACTGCAGTATATGTGTGGGGACAACTAACTGGGGTGGGTCATAGGTCACATGCATGGATTTCAGTGTGGGGGTCCCATAACCACCCTTCACACCCACACAGCAAGTTATCTGCAGAAAACAGAAAAATGTCTGGTAAAGGCACACAAATGGCAGCAATGTTGAATTAACACCCTACAGAGTCACACAGTGATAGCACAGCAGGACCTGCAGTTGCAGTAAGGCTATGAAGGGTAAGAAGTCTGAAACTCAAATGTATGCCAGTGCAATCTGACCTGCGCTCTTTACTGATATGCCTCTAGTCCCCAAGACAGGGCACAATAGTATGGTAAATGGAACCAAAATGTAAAGCAAATATCAGCACAGTATGTGCAAATGTGTACAGTTGACAGGTGTGCCCCCCCATATATCGACAGAAATGCAGTAATATGTATGTTTGCAGGGAAATAGCAGCATAGGACACATTGGCAGGGCTGTACCAATACACATGAAAACATGTTGCCTGTCCACAATATGCAGAGGTCAATGAGTTATGTGTATGTGTGGTTAATACTGTCTAGATCTGGCCAACACATTCTCCTGGCAGTCATCTTGTAGTGCCCTAGGTACAGTGCTGTCTTTGACATGACCATATGCAGATAAATGCAATGCCAACTCTTATGCATGTCAGTGACACCCACTGCTCTGCCACTGACATACCTGGAAGTCACAGTGCTCTGTGGAATATACTACACATATTAGTTACATATTGAAGGATGTGTAGCTGAGGTGACAATGCTTTTGTAACTATAGATGTTTTTTGGTACTGTTGCCAGTGGTTATTCTCAATACTCCTTTTTCCCTATGTTTGCTTTTACATATAACGGACATGCCTGCATATTTGAATGCACTCTGTACCCACACCCATAACTCCCAACCTGTGACAGCAAGATGTCTGGACAAGGGCAGAAATAAAAGTGGAACAAAGGCACAATGATAGGCATGTGCTGCAAATATCGTCCATACATACTAAGAAAGTTGGTAGGGTGAGGGTTTGCAGTAGCTGGAATTGTCTGAAGGTTATGTAGTCTGAAACATGTCTGCCATTATTTTGTAACATCACTCTTTAATTATATGTAACTAACTTGCCATAAAAACACACGTTTACATAGAAAAGTTTACATAAAAAGGATGAAACCCCTAGACAAACACCTGGACAACCTGCCAAAAAGTGTACAGATGAGAGGTATGCCCACACAAGGATATGACATCTCAGGTTAGAAAGATACCACACAAGCAGGAGATCACCGGCCAATATATCCCCAAGTTACTAAACTAGCTGAAGCCACACCTCACAAATGGCCTTGCTGGGCAAGAATGTACATAGCTGCCCTCATAGTATTGGTATATACATCATACAACTAGTATTCCTCTGGTAAAGCACTTTGATGATCTGAGGATATCTGGCATTAGGTAATGACACAACACATTGCAGTGTCAGACTACAGATATGTCAGAAAATGTCTGCTAAACAAAACAAGTACCCTGTGGAAAGTCCTGTGTACTCCTGAGAGGTATGGCTGTAGCACACAAAACCTTGGACTGGAGTACACCTATCTCTGGAATGGAGTCCCACTCTAACTATAGAAGGTCATGCTAGGCATGCTCCTACACTTAGAGAATCACAGGACATGTTGCAACCCACATCGGAATATATGACTGTATTGTGTATATATGCCTGTGCATACAGCCAGCTATGTACACCTCAACTGTCCCCACACATACACATCAGACAGGATTACCCTCAGCTAGCTGTAGGTGGCCCATATGTGAGATACACGCACACACATATATATGGGCAACAGATAATAACATATGTCAAGCATGCAGACATATAGATGTGGGGAAGTAAGAGACAGACAGTGATAGAGAGAGAGAGAGAGAGACACAGGGGCACACAGTCAAGGTGAGTCACACACATGGATACCCTGAATGGCATACAGTGATGTCCTGCTGTAGACACCCTACATACCAATTGTAAACAGTTGTATGTGCCAGCATAAAAGATGAGCCCCATTGTGTAACAATGCTGAGGTTGGGTTTATGATATCACATCACTTGCGTGTGTGTGTGTGTGTGTGTGTGTGTGTGTGTGTGTGTGTGTGTGTGTGTGTGTGTGTGTGTGTGTCCATAGGTCTAAGTATTTGGAGACTGTTCCCACTCAGTACTCTAGACATTGCCCTACTTCATAAGATCTGCTTCTGTCATTCACCTTAGAAGTACCATTGGACACTGATCAGCCCTATAAGCTCTGTAGTGCATGTGATAACTGTGTAACATTATAGTAGAAATAACTACATGAGTAGGGGTTCTAATCTCAGTACTGGCAACTGTGTCTTTGTGAGACAGTTGTGTATTCGAGAGTGAGGGAGTGTGTTGTTTGTAGGTGAAGCAGTTTTAGGCCATTCCCATCCACAACTCTTCCCAGTGACCCAAGTTATCAGTCCTGCTGATGTCATTCCCCTTATCAGCACCTTTTGCCAGTTGTCAGCGCAGTAAGCTCTGTAGTGCATGTGATAACTGTGTAACACTTTAGTACAAATCACTAGCTAGACAGAGGTTCTAATCTCAGATCCAGCAAATGAGCGTGTATGTTTGTAAGAAGAAGTATTTTGATAAGTTTCACATCCACTGCCCTACTTTATCAGTCATTCTGATTTCATTCCCTTTATGTCAGTCCACTCAGCTCTGTAGTGCATGCGATAACGATGTAACACTATAATACAAATAACTAGTCAGGCAGGGGCTCTATTCTCAGATCTGGCAAATATGTGTGGGTGTGTAAGTGTGTATGTTTGTGGGAAGAAGCATTTTGATAAGTTTTCCGCCCACTGCCCTACTTTATTAGTCATGCTGATGTCATTTCTCTTATAAGTTAATTGGTGTGTACTAGGCTAATGGCCCTGGAGCCTTTACAAGCCTAGCCCATAGAACTGCCTTGCCATTGTGCCACCTGACATTGGTGCCCAGTGCCTCTATCAAGTACAGCCACTAGAGTGATCCCTGGGGTGAACTTTCTATTACCCATCCACTCATCAAGATTTCTCTGGAACAGGGTCAGCTAAGTGCTCTGTTTGACATGTATGGGAAGTCTATTCCAAGGCATGTGCATTCTCTGGGTGAGGAACCTGCCCCTCCAGCATGTTGTGTTGATTGTGGTAATGAGGCTGAGGTCTCTGCAGTGTGTGGTGCTGAGGGATTGGGATGTCTTTAGATGTAACATTTCTAAAAGAGATGGGTCAGACATGGCTTTGTACATCAAGCAGAGATTGCCTCTAAGTAGGTGATATGAGATAGAGAATAGCTGGAGTCTTTTCAGTCTGTCTGTGTAGGACATGTGTTTAGTGCCTAGGATCCTCTTTATGAGGTACTTCTGTGGCCTCTCCAACTGTTGCTGGTGTCTAGTGAGGTATATGCCAAATGGGCCATTGTACTTGATGATTGGTCTAATGAGGGAAGATTAGATAGAGACAATGACCTCTTTCTTCCTGGATGCAATACCATTGGTAATGAGATGTGCAATATAGAAGGATGTCCTGACCACAGTGGCAAAGTGATAGTTGAAGGAGAGGTTGCTGTCAACCTGTGTCCCCAGAACTCTTATAATGCCTACAGTGTTCAGTGGGCTCCCACTGATGTGGTACTTAGTGGGAACTGAGATTTATCATAGGGGATGTGATGTTAAGCTTCAGACCATGGTTTCCACACCAGTCATTGGTCTCAGTGAGGCCTTTCTGTAGGGTGTCTGCATCACTTATTGAGTTAATGATGACTCCTAGCTTGAAGTCATCTGTGAAGTTGGTCAGCCAGAGTTCCTTTGTGTTGGTCTGAGAAGTAGATGCTGAACAGGAGAGTACCCAGGAGTGATCCCTGGGGACTCCACTCATGACTGGTTGACACTCTGACTTGGAGCTCACTACTCTCACACTGTGTGTTCTATCTGTGAGCCAGTTTGCAACCCACCTAGTGATATAGGGTTGATGCCTAGTTTGGTGGGTTTATCAGTAATTCCTGACTGAGGAATGGTATCAACCAACTTTCCAAGATTGATGTAGGCTGTATGCATTGCCTTACTGTCATACACGCCCTGGTGACTGACTCAAAGAAGTCAACCAAGTTGAGCAGGCATGATCTCCCTTTCACAAAGCCAAACTGTGTGAGGTCCAGAGATAGGAGATTGCCTATATCTTTGTCGATCAGGTCCCTGATGATGCGCACCATAGCTGTACATATCAGACTTGTCAGGCTAATGGGCTAATTCCCAGGGTCTGTCCCAGGGATATTTTTGGGTCCCATGGAAGCTGTATTCTTGCCCGTGGACAAGGCAGGTTTAACCTGGGCTGGGGTAATCTTGGGTGCCTGGCATTCTTCTGGCATTCTGATTATTCCCTTGGGGGGAGGGGTAAAGCTGGCACTAAATGTGTTGGCAAGAATGTTGGCAATATCTGTTGGCTCAGTATAGGAGGTAGCATTGTACAGTAATTCAGAGCACTTCTAGGTATTGCTGTGGAGGTTCTTGATATAACTATCAAAGGCTTTGTGATTGTTGTCAGTGTTTGCTGCAATTCTGCCATCATAGCTAGCTTTAGATAATTTCATGAGGGATATCAAGTTGTTGAGCTAATAAGAGAGTTTCAACACTTTTGAGACTCCACCCTTTTCTGCAACAGTTTCTTCCTTCTGTTGTACAGGTTATTAATGGTAGGGGACTGCCAGATTGGCCTCCAGTGGTTGGAAGAGAGCATCATGGTTCTGTTGGGTATGGCTAGCTCCATGCAGTTATGTTTTATGTACATGTTTGCACAGTGCATTTGTGTAAGATTCGGCAGTCATGCAGCTATTTTCCATTGGCATGGGTGCTGTGAAGTTAGCCACCTCTGTTTTTATGAGTCCAAAGTCAGCTTTGGAGAAGTTTTACAGGGTGGTTACCTTTGCGGGGGTGTGTGTATGAGTGAGATGTGGATTTCCATGGTGATTACTTTATGGTTGGATCTGACAAGGTAGGGATTGACTATTGTTGTCGAGCAACATTCCCATATGTTAGCAATCAACACAAGTCAAGGGTGTTGTTTCCTCTATTGGAGGTCAGAATGAGCTGGTCCAGGGCATCGGAACTGATGAATTCCAGGAAGTGTTGGGCCAGTGTATTGGTGCTTGAGTACTTTTCCAAGCTGATGGAGAGGTAGTTGAAGTCTCCTAGTATGAGACTATTGAGCTGGACCTTGATAGATTCCAGGGTGTTGAGGAATGTGGCTTGAGAGTCTAGGGACATGGATGGGTAATTACAGCAGGCTATGACCTGGATTGCACTATTAACCAATGTCAGTTGTACCTGAAGTATCTCAGATGCATTATGCTGGGATACTAGTCTGGAGGTGTGCATATCCATTATGAATATGGAGACACCACCACCTTTGGAGCTGTGGTCCATGTTTTGGGGCTGACAGGTGTGGAATGAGTTATAGTCTGGTAGTGCAGGAGTGCTGACTGCTGCTGTAAACCAGGTCTCCTTTACAACACAAATGTCAATGTTCTCCATTTTGGCGAGTGCTTTGAGTGACTGCATCTTGAGATTTATCTAGTGTTGAACAGCATGACCCTCAGATTGTATTCATTTATAGCTGTTATGATGGTAATTTGAATTATAACACCACCTAAAAGGCACTATAGGGGTGGCACGAGACAGCCAGTAGCTTGAAACCCAGAGATGACAGATGCAGGCCATTTCTGTCAAGGCATCATGGTATGTCAGTCATGTCATCCCGAGGAGACAGATACTGGATCACCTGAAAATGTCACCAGACAATTATGCCAATTGTTGAAGTCAATCATTTGTTGTTTGCACTGCAGTATCATTTGGGTGACAGTAGTATACTGCTCAGGGCTACTGTCATACTTGCCTGACCTACATAATCTGAGAGTTCCACCATGTCTCTTTTCATGTAGTTATGGACAATGACAGAGTGATACTTGTAGTTGTTGTGGAGTGACCTGACTGGGTGTGTTATGTGTTGGATTCTGGCACCTGATAGACAGCTGACTGTTACCTTCTCAATATTCAACCTAGTGAGTAGGACATCTGTGTGCCTCACTATTGAGTCACCTATGATTACTGTATTGGGCAAGGTGGTTAGCCTTAGGCACTTAGGTTGAAGGGCACACTGTGTAGGTGAGATATGTGTCCTGTGGTTTGTGCTGTGTTGTGGTTGAGTGGGTGTCTATCCTGGTGGTCTCTGCTATTTGGGTAAATGTCTATTGAGTGTCTCTGTGAAGGTGGGTGTGTGGTTTTTGTTTGTATGTCAGAGCTGTGATAGTGGGTGCTCTGGAGGGATATGTGTTCCATGTGGTGTGGTGCAGATGTTGACCCTTCTCCTCTTGACCAGCTAGTCCAATCTTCGCTGGAGAGTGAATATCTTCCAGTTTGGTTATATAGGGGTATCGCTCACAAGTCTGAGTGTTGGGAGTTTAGAGGAGAGGGCTGTCTATGTATGAGACAGTTGCAACAGTGTCTCAGAATACACAAGTGCACCAGGTTAATGGGCAAAAGCACAGAGAACTGCACTTTAATCATGCCAGGAGAGGTGGTCATAACTACTAAGTACTGGAGCTAATTCCATGAGGAACAACTACTGCTGATGGCTCTCATATGTGCTAGAATAATTGATACAGAAACCTTTTGATGCAAAGCTATTAGGCCATTTGAAGTGCAGGAGAGAAAGAACTAGCAGGATCTAAGAGAAGAACTGAAGGCAGACTTTCTGGCACCTGTAATAGTTTACCTCAGCTGTGCAGTTATGAGCACCTTTGGCTAGTTCTCAGTCCGGTAAAATCTGTAGTGCGTGCAGTAACTGTGTAACACTATGATACAAATAACTAGATAGGCAGGGGTTCTATTCTCAGATCCGGCATGTGTATGTGTGTATGCTTGTAGGAAGAAGTATTTTGCTATGTTTCCCACCCACTGCCCTACTTTAATAGTCCTGCTGATGTTCATAGGTTCATAGGTTCATAGATTAGTACTAAGCTAACTGCCCTTGCGAGCCATATTAAGCCTAGCCAATAATCCCTTGTGAGACTCAAACCCTGCACCTTGTGTTTTTAAGGCAAACAACTTAATCATTAAGCCACCCTCCCAACCCTATCAGCACATTTGGCCAGTTATCAGCCCAGTATGCTCTGTAGTGCATGCAATAACTGTGTAACACTATAGTACAAATAACTAGATAGACAGGGATTTTAATCTCAATACTGGCAAGTAAGTGTGTGTTTGTGTGATAATCATATACTGTGTGGCTTATACCATTTTGAGTTGTGTACCACCCTGTACACTTCCCATCATCCTACTTCACTAGGCCTGCTGATGTCATTCATCTTAGAAGTACCTTGGGACTAGGTAAAATCATATAAGCTCTGTGGGGCATCTGACAATTGCGTAACACTATAGTAGAAATAACTAGAGAAGTAGGGGTTCAAATCTTAATACTGGTAACTGTTTGTGTGAGAATCATATACTGTGTGGGTTATACCATTTTGAGTTATGCACCACCCTGTACACTTTCCATCACCCTACTTTACTAGGCCTGTTGATGTCATTCAAGTTAGAAGTACCGTGGGGCTAGTTGAAATCATGTAAGCACTGTGGTGCAGCCGATAACTGCGTAACATTGTAGTAATAATAACAAGATAAGTAGGACTTCTAATCTCAACATTGGCAACTGTTTGTGTGTTTGTTTGTGTGAGAATCATATACTGCATGGGTTATACCATTCTGAGTTAAGTACCACCCTGTATACTTCTCATCACTCTGCTTTACTAGGCCTGTGGATGTCATTCACCTTAGAAGTACCTTCGGACTAGGTGAAATTATATAAACTCAATGGCACATCTGATAACTGCACAGTACTATAGTAGTAATAACTAAATAGGTAGGGGTTCTAATCTCAATACTGGTAACTGTGTGTGTTTGGGTGAAGATCATATCCTGTTTGGCTGATACCATTTTGATGTGTATACCATCTACACCTGTTTACCACCTCTTGATGGCATTATGTTATATAGCATGGTAATAGCATCTGCCTCACATGCAGCATGGTAAACCATTGTGCAGCCATACCAGTCCTCTGTACAGATGTCTATGGAATATCCAGATGTTTGCAACCTATATGTGGTCTGTGTTCCTTAACAATGCCCATGTATGTAATATTGTTGCCTAATCAGCCACAGTGAGTGTAGTGCCACACATGCCAGCATCAGATATCATACCTAACTGAAACATCATGCTGATACAACGTCTGCTACCCTATCACTTGTTCTGGCTTGTAGGAGCAATACATGACTCAAGATGCTATTTCTGGTAGGTTATCTTACTATCCATGAAGACATTCAGAAAATTACATGTTGTAAGAGGTAGTGTGTTATGTCCCTTGCATATAATCTATGTGGGGCAAGTCATGTGTATGTAGTACAACAGTACATCAAAGTGGATATGTCAGTTTACTAATATGCCAATTGCCAACTGTGTTTGTGTTACTGCATGCACATCCCCTGTGTTAGCCCTTACTGTGTGTCTGCAACAGATATGCCATTTTGTCTCCCTGTTCCACTTTGTGAACTCAGGAATACATACCACAAACCTGTCATACACAGTACCATGCATGCCCTCACCATCTGCATCAGGGTTGAGTGTATGGGAAAGAAATGGCTGGGCTAGAAGGTGTTGACAAGCAGCTCTGTTGCAGTTAATGTAATTGTTATGCTTGTGAGGGACCTGCTGACAGTACTACAGTAATCTGTTCTGTATGTATGAGCCTGTGATACTACACAACACTGAGGTGACATGTCTGAAGGCTACCTGTCTGTGACAAGGTGCATGCATACAAGGTCACACTGTCTGACAACAGTGTCCCTCACACACTGTTGCATGCATACACAGCTGGTACAGGTACATGTAAAGCTGTACTTTGCTATGACATGGTCAGTGTATTCCCACTCTGCCATACTCCCTCTTGGGAATGTCTGCAGGGCCATAGCCTGTAGACACACAGGCACCTGGAACACAAACAAAATACAGCATGTCAGACTAAATTCAGTCAGTGGTATTAACAGCAATAATGCATCCTGGCTAATAAGGTACATATACCTGTATGTGTACCCATATCAGATGCAAGCCGACAGCACCTTACACAGTATTTCATAGCCACACAGTACTAAATTCACACTGTGCATCAGACCCATATTAGCATGTCCCTGCATCAATGTTATGGATGACAGGGATGTGGCACAGGTATCACCATATGCACAGGGTGTGGTGTGGGTTTGCCAGAGGTCTAGGCTGGGCCATGCGGTTGCCATTATTTGTGTGTGTGTGTTTGGAGGGGTATCCAATAGATGGGCTGTGCAGAGGTGTTGTGTGTGTCTGGAGGTGACCTGCCTGTGATACAGATGTGTGTGAGTATGTAAGCACACAGTCATGCCATGTGGCTTCCCTACACAGGGATATATTGGACAGCTATGGACTGTACATGGCAGGGTGTCCAGTTCACTGTCTCCGGCCACATACATGGGAACTGATACTGCCAGGGGTATCACTGGCACCACCAGGCCCAAGATCAGATGCAGTACTGCTGCTTGATGGTGACTGCTGTCTGCTGGATCCATTTCCCTGACAGGACTGATCAGGACCATGTGCCCATAGCCTGCTCCAGTGTGATGTGGACAGCAACCCCCCTTCAATAGTGCTGGTATCACTGCCACTATGGGAGTGTGAAAGTGCACGGCCCCATAGAGTCTCAGCTGTTGTTGGTGCTGACCTATATCCATATGGCTGATGCCCATCTCCAACCACTCGCTGTAACACACACATGCCACAGTGGGGGCTGCCAAGGTCTCACCCCACCGTCTATTCATGACCTCAGAATTTTGATGTGTGGCCTCAACAGGGTCATGTATGTCACCACGTAAATCAGGATGAGTTGTGTCCACCATCCTGAGTATTTGTCTGGTGTGGCATTCACTACATGTCTGTGCATCCATGACAGCCCAAAACATGCATCTGGTAACACCTGCTGTGGAACTTACAACAGCGGCTTGATGAGCAGCAGTCCTCTTTCGAGCACCTCTGTCCATCCGCCTGTGTGGGACCTCTCCTGCACTCTGGCTATGGCCAGTGTCTAAACTCACACCTGCCATAGTCACCATACTAGCCTGTTCTATGCCACCATCTGCCAACTGTCCATCATCTCTGGCCACTGGTGATGGGGTATGTGTGGGCATTGCCACTGTGTGCGGGGATGGTTTGGTCAACAATGGGATGCCAACCAATGGAACAGATTCAGCCCCTGACAACCCCAGCTGTTCCTCACTATTCTTATCATTATTGTCAGAGTCTGCAGAGACAATGACATCAGTTTCCTTGTGGGAGGGACCCCAAATCACATCCCCACCTGTGATGGGAAGACAAGATATGCACATTAATACTTGCACTTTGAGGTTGGCTGGTATGCACAAACACACATGCAAGCAGACACACATGCACACACACACACACACACACACACACACACACACACACACACATGCACACACACACACACACACACACACACACACACACACACACACACACACACACACATACATGCATGCATGCACACACACACACGCACACACACACACACGCACACATGCGCACACACACATACGTGCACACACACGTACGTACACACAAACACACACACACACACACACGCACATGCACACGCATGCATGCACACACACACACACACACACACACACACACACACACACACACACACACACACACACACACACTTACAGGTGAGGTGGCAAAAATCTGTTACATAGACCTCACATTACCCAAATGGTGACATGCATGACAAATGACCCTCAACATCATGCATTGTAGCAAGTTTTACTTAATGTAACTAACAATATAGAGCTCTGGGATACATAAGTAGTGTTAATAGGTGATGGCCCTTCTCCAGCACAGACTGCACCCATGTACACATCACTGCTGTTCACTGTATAGCACAGTGGCAAGTACTACAAAACATACCTCACAACTGTACAGATCCTTGCAGAATGTGTAGATGTCTAGCTCATATGTTTTCTCTGTTTCTCATAACCCCTGTGTTTGTCTGATACATAACTGGGATAATCTGAGGAGTGATGTCACTAATTAATGACATACATTTGCGTTTCAGACCTCCAAACTAGCAGTAAATGTTTGGTCACACAATTCCTGTTACACCACCAACCTTCTAAGGTTCATAGGTTCATAGGTTCATAGGTTCATACTAGGCTATCTGCCCTGGGGAAATTATAAGCCTAGCCTGATTCTGTATGGCTTACGCCACCCCTTGATTTGAGTATACTGTGCCCTTTTTAAGGTTTAGTTTACTGTGCCTCTGTCTAATAGTGACACGGGAGTAATCCCTGGGACAAACCTATGATCCCCCATCCACCTATCGAGATTCTTCTTGAAGAGATTCAGTGAGGTGCTCTGCCTCACATGAACTAGAATTCTATTCCAGAGCGAAGGGAGCCTCTGGGTTATGAACCTGTCCCTCCAGCAAGTTCTATTTATTTCTGTGCTGAGGTTCAAGTCCCTCGAGCGTGTGGCTCTAAGGGATTTAGATTTACTGAGGTGGAGCATGTCCATTAATTCTGGATTTGACATAGCTTTGTATGTCAGGCATAGATCGCCTCAAGTAGGCGGTATGCAACTGAGTAGAGCTGGAGTTTTTAACCGAGCAGCATATGGCATCTGTTTGAGACCCTTGATCCTCTTGGTGAGATACTTTTGGGGTCTTTCTAATTGCTGCAGGTGTCGGGTAAGGTACATCCCAAAGGGGCATTGTATTCTATGATGGGCCTGATGAGGGATGAATAAAGGCACGATTACCTCTCTTGATCTAGATGTGAAACCCTTTGTGATGAGGTGGGCTATGTAGAAGGTCTTTCTAACCACTTTGGCAATGTGGTTTTCAAAGGAGAGATTGCTATCAACTTGGGTCCCCAGGTCCCTAATAACTTTCTCTGTACTTAATGGGTTTCCGCCTATATGGTAATTTGTGGGCACATTGTTTTTGCCAAAAGGTATGACTATACATTTTTTGGCATTTAGCTTTAAACCATGGCGCTGGCACCAGTTATCTGTCTCTGTGAGACCTTTTTGAAGGATGTTTGTGTCAGCTGGAGAGTTGATTATGGCACCCAGTTTGCAGTCGTCTGTGAACTTGGTGAGCCATAGTCCTCCCACGTTTGCCTGTACCTCGGAAAAGTATATACCGAACAAGAGTGGTCCCAGGACAGAACCCTGTGGGATGCCACTTGTGACCAGTTTCGAGTCTGACATGGCTCCAGCAACTCTCACTCTGTGGGTTCTGTCTTTGAGCCAGTTTGCGACCCATCTTGTGACATAGGGGTTTATATTTAAGCTGGATAGCTTATCTATGATGCCCGAGTGGGGTATTGTGTCAAATGCCTTTGCAAGGTCCAGATAGGCTGTGTGGACTACCTTCCCTTCATCTATGGCTTTGGTGACTGTTTCGAAGAAGTCAACCAGGTTCAAAAGGCAGGATCTGCCCTTGACAAAGCCGAACTGGGTAGGATCTAGTGTCTGTAGGTCCCCAATGTCTTTGTTTATGAGCTCCATGATGATCCTCTCCATAGCCTTGCAGACTAAGCTAGTCAGGCTTATGGGGCGATAGTTTCCAGGGTCCGTAGAGGCTCCACCTTTGAGGAGTGGGACCACTGTTGCTGTACACCATTCTGTGGGCACATATCCTGTAGTGAGGCTGAGATTGTATAGCTGTTTTATTTGGGGGATTAGTTCCTCTTGGAGTTCATGTAGGATGCAACCTGGGACGCCATCTGGTCCCATGGAAGCAGTGTTTTTTTGCTTTGGAGAGGGCAGCCTTCACCTGAGTATCAGAGATGTTTGAGAGGCAGCCCTCTGCCAGGATAGATACTTGCTCTTTTGGGGGGGAGGGGGTGGAGAAGTTTGCACTGAGCCTGTCTGCCAGGATATTGGCGATGTCTGTGGGTTCAGTGTATTTTTTGTCGTTTAGAATCAACTCAGAACAAGTCTGGGAGTTGCATCCCAGGTTTCTAACATAACTGAAAAAAGCCTTATGATTGTCTTTGGTGTCCTGTGCAATTTTTCTCTCGAAGCTGGCCTTGGAGGATTTTATGAGGGATCGTAATTTTTTGCTAGTACTGATCAGAGATGCCTCCCCTATTAGAGATTTTGCTCTATCATGTAGTAGCTTCCTCCTTCTGTTGTACAGTTTATTTATGGCAGGGGTCCACCAGACTGGATGCCTGCCTTTGGATGATTGGGTCTTGGTTTTGTTTGGGATAGCATGATCCATGCATTCCTGGAGATGTCCGTAGAATGAGTTTATATAGGATTCTGCAGTTTGGGCTGTAGTTTCCACTGGCCCTGGGGCCTTGAAGGATTCCACTTCAGTTTTGAAAAGTGAGAAGTTCGCTTTTGAGAAGTTTTTCACTGTGGTTTTCTGGGCTGGGGGTGGGGTCGGGATGTGGACATCCAGTGAAATTAGTTTATGGTCTGATCTTACCAATGAGGGATATACTTCTGGTGTGGAGCATATAGTCCCCATGTTGGTAATGATCAGGTCTAGTATGTTGTCCCCTCTTGTGGGAGTGGTGACTAGTTGTTCCATAGCATTTGAGTTTATAATTTCCAGGAACCATTGGGCTAAGGTGCTGGGGCTTGAGTAGTGCTCCCAGTCAATGTTTGGGTAGTTGAAGTCACCCAATATAATGGTGTTCGGAGAGATCTTCATGTTCTCCAATGTTTTCAGGAAAGCCGAGTTGGATTCCTGACTTTTAGAGGGTGGTCTGTAGGATGCTATAAACTGAAAATCAGTCTTGCCCACTGTTAGTTGCACATGGATGGTCTCCGATACTTCGTGCAATGCCACTAACCTGGAGGTGTGGATATCCTTGATAAATATGGAAACTCCCCTCCTTTGTGGTTCGGTCCGGGTTTTGGGGCCGAAAAGCATGATATGAGGTATAGCCTGGTAGTGCTGGGGTGCTCTCTGGAGCCTTGAACCAGGTTTCTGTCACTGCACAGATATCGATGTTCTCCATACTGAGGAGAGCTTCGAGTACGTGCATCTTGAGGTTAAGACTTCTGGCGTTTAGCAGCATTACCATTAGTTTCTTGTTCCTTGTGCTGTCTATGGGGGTGGGTTTGACTTTTGAGCCTTGCCTAAAAAAGGCACTATGGGGATGGCAAGAGCCTTTGCCAATATCCAAAAGCCCAGTGGTGACAGGTGCAAGTCGTCCCTAGCGAAGCAACGTGGCTTGTCGAGCATGTCATCCCAGGCTGACAGACACTGGATCCCCTTTGAATGACACCAACATTTTAGCCAATTGTTAAAATTGATCATTTTGTCTTTGTACTGTGGCATCATTCTAGGTGAGGGTAAGATGCTGCTCAAGGTCAGGGTCATACCAGTCTGGACTACATGATCAGAGAGCTCCTCTATGTCTCTTTTCATGTAGTCCGGGGAGGTACATCTCAGGTCATTCACACCAGCATGTACAATGACTGAGTCATATTTGTATTTGCTTTGGAGTGACCTGAGTGCTTGCATTATGTGGCGGATCCTAGCACCTGACAGACAGCTCACTGTGACCTTCTCTTTATTCAGCCTGGTGAGCGGGACGTCAGTGTGTCTGACAATAGAGTCACCTGTTACAAGAGTATCAGGTGTGTTATTCAGCCTTAAGGGCTGTGGCTGCTTGGCACACTGACTTTGTGGGTTATGTGGCTAAGCTTACAGTGGATATGATATGTGTACACAAGCCAGATAACATGCCATGTTCTTGTAATATATAAAATGAGACTGCAATAATGCATTCAAAAATATTACCCACCTTTCATGTGACTTTTGACCTGTGAAATCCAATCGATAAACAAACAAATGTTTTACATGCAAAATATAATGAATGAAATATGTACAATATGTTGGTTGCATAAGTGTGCATACCCTTAAAATGATACTTTGTTGAAGTACCCTGTAAATGACTTACAGCATTCACCCTTCTTCAGAAGGTGTCTATTAGCATGGCACATCTTGACTTGACTTGGCATTATTTGGCCACTCTTCCTTGCAAAGGTCCCCCAACTCTGTCAGATTGCAAAAAGGAAAGCTCATGTGCACAGCCCTTGTTAGGTCACACTGGGGTTTTGCTATTAGATTTAAGTCTAGGCTCTGGCTGGGCCAATCCATAACCATGAGTGTGTTTATGTGGAGCCATTCTTAGGTAGTTTTGGATGTGTGATTCTGGTCTTTGTCATGTTGAAGGCTGACACTCCTCCCCATCCTCAGCATTTTTGCCGATGTCTGATTGATTTGATCCAGGCATGAGTGTTATTTGGAACTGTTCAGAATTCCCACCACTGTGACTACAGGCCCATTTCTCGCTTTGGAACACCATTCCCACAGCAGGCCAATGCCACCAGTGTGATTCACCTTGATGATGGTGGTCTTCAGGTGAAGAGAGGTATTGCTTGTGCACCACACATACCTTTTGATATTGCAGCTGTGAGGTCGATCCATGGTCTCGTTACACCATAATATATTTTCACACATGGCTTTGGGAGACTTGAAGTGCTGTATTGCAAATTGGATCCACCCCTGGATGTTTTTTGGTGTGGGGAAGTGATTCCATCTTCTGACCCTACCTCATAGGCCAGACTTATGCAGAATACGGGAGATTGTTCTCATATGTAGTACACAACACCAGTACTTGCAAGAGATTCCTGCAACTCCCTCAGTGTTGATGCATGTCTCCTGGCAGCCTCCCTGACCAGGTTTGGAGATGTCTTTTCATCAGTTTTGGAGGGACATCAGGTTCAATGCAACAGCACTGTTGTCCCATATTCAATCCACCTTTTCATGACTGTCTCCACTGTGTTCCATGATGTATGCAATGCTGTGGTAATGTTGTACCCTTCTCCTGACTGATACCTTTCAAGTATGAGATCCCTTTGCTGCTTTTGTAAGCTGCCTGCAAGCCATGGTTGCTGCTGTTGCAGGAAACTGAGCAAATGTCATGAATATCCTACTTGGACAGCAGACTGTTATTTGGTGTTACTCAGAGTGCCTTTACTTGATGGCAGGTGTGTACTCAAGCAGACTGAATGCTGTCAGTAAATCACAAGCTGTTGTAATAAAATATTATTTGACTGGTGTGCACACATATGCATCCAGCTTATTGTAAGGTTTGTATACTCCATATTTGGTGCCCAACAGATTGATTGGTTTTACAAGTAAATTGTCCATGTTATGGGTCACATTACAGGTTGGAAAAGATGTGGACTGACATACTGTGGTCTCAATTTGTATATATCACAAACACTTGGCATCTTAACAGGGGTGTGTACACTGTTTATATCCACTGTATAATATTAATTTTTCACACATGTCCCCACCTTAGACCATTTGTCCCCCTCATTTTGTTGATCCCATTCCAGAAATCTTGCACCAACAGGTTGTGAGGTATGCTACATGGATGTTACATTCTCTTCAGATAGGCTCCTGTGGTGACCACTGTGATGCAATGCAGTTAACCCCACCACAAGTGAACATGCACGTAAAGCAATATGGCTAAGAGTAACAGTTGTGTGCATGGTAAATTTCATGCCCTTCACATGCCTGGGGTATTGGCAAACCACAACAGAACAATTCCATACTCACCAGCTTCCAGATGCTGTCCCATATGCAGACTGGATGGACCTAGGTATTTGTGGGAGAGAGGTATTGTCAGCAGACTCACATGTGGCATTGGTACAGGATGGATGCAGCATGTCTTCACATTTACAGTACAACCCCCAATACTACACAATTGGCTGTCCTTCACCATAGATGTGCACATCTGTGCATTAGAAAACTCTATCTGCAACTGCAATCTGACCTGACACATGCATGTAGATACTCTACAGATACAAGTATGTTTGCTACACTAGTCTACTAATCTCCACTGGGGCCATACCTGCACACTTCTTGTCCATTGTCTGGGTGCCATCCACCTCCAGCATGTGGGGATCTGTACTCTGATGTTGTACTGGGATAGAGTCCCCAAGGTTGCAGAGGAGCTCCTCGGTGGGTGTCAGTGGGTGCTGCATGGCTGGGCTCCCACCTGTGTCTGTGCAGTCCCTGGCAATGGCAGCAGCCTTTTGCTGGGCATGGTGTATGAGGTTGGTTGCACGATGCCAGACCTAGTCATATGTACATGTGTGCAGGCCGACATCATTTACCCTGTGGACAAGGTCATCCCACAGGATGGTCCAGTCCTGCAGATGTTGCTGGCTCCAGCCAAACATTATTGCCTGTTTCTGTAGTATGGCTTCTATGACCATATTTGTCTCAGCTGCTGAGAAAGTTGCCCTTCGCTGATGCAACATTGCATTTGGAAGACATAAACAGGGAAACACATCACAGGATCTCATACATTTGGCAACAGTATGTACAGAACCTGCACATCTACATTGAATACCAGTAGCCACACTCACAACCACACCATACCCCTGTAATTTATCAGCACAGTATCAGCTTGCATTACACTCCTGATCCTGATGTGTCATATTCCCCCAATGAGGTTCAGTTAATTGAATAATCCTCTATTCCTCATTCAGGTCTGTGTAGAGGGATGACATTGGCCATCTTCCATATGGATGGGGTGTGAATGGTGCCGAGGTTTGGTGTGACTACAGTGTATAATGGAGCTGGGATCCCATGCCTGACTTATGTGGGATGTGGGCAGGGATGTTATCAGGTCCCATGGATATTTACATTTGTTGCCTTTCAGTAGGCAATATGTACCTGCTCACTGGTAATGAGGGGAGGGGTGCGGGTGCTGTGCATATCCACCTATAGTGATGCTGAGCCAGAGTGTGATGTTTGCCCTAACCCTATCTGCAGCAGGTTGGCTATAGCTATGTTGTGTGTGTATGTGGTCTGATTAACCACCACTACAAGTTGAGCTAGTCTGTTGCCTCTGACATATGTGAAGATGACCTTGTGATTGGCCTTGGTGGATGTGTCCAATTTGTACTCATAGTTAGCCTTATGGTAATCTACCTGTGACCTTATATGCTTGTTCAGACAATGGCTGACTTGATGCCAAGTTGGTGCCTGCTCCTACTTTGCCCTGTACAGCTAATATAATGACCAAGTCTGTGATTTGTGTATTGCTGCTGTCCGGCAAAGGAGATTACTCTACTTTGTTGGAGGCAGGTTTTACAAGTAAGACATTGCTGAGTCCATACAGCTATGTAGGTTTTCATATAGCTGTTTGTAGTAGGCATAGACACAAAGTCATACCACAATTCGATACCTCTCCAATTTAAAACTGATAATCATGATTATTGTAGTACCCATGGCTGTGTCAGGGCAATGCAGCAACCAGTAGCTGTAGAAGTGTAACTTTGTTGGATGCACAGGAACTATGATTACACACATGTACAACATTTACAGCTTATTTAACTGACATTTTGCATCCTATATCTGTTGTTATGAGTCGGCCAGATATACCTACTCATACCGACATGTGCACAGGTAATACCTGATATACATTTTTGTTCTATGTCAGTGTGGCACACTGTATTCACACTCTTGCTGCTCAGTCATCCCTCTCAACCCATTACAGCAGGAAATCTGTAGGATGCCATACATACATGGGGGTCAATGGGACAAAATTAGTGACACTGTCTTAATATTGATGTATTACACTTGAGTCATTCGATAGCACAGTAGCCTTTGCACTGACAGGCATACCCTGGAGGATGTCCAACACTAATATGGCAGGAAGAGAGGAGAAAGGCTAGGAGTGTGGTAGTAAGGGTAAGAACTTTAAATGTTGGCAGTATGACTAGTATAGGGGCAGAGCTAGCTGATATGATGGTCAGAGGAAGTGTGATATATTGTGTGTAGAAGAGACCAGATGGAAGGGGAGTACGGCTAGGTGTATCAGAGACAAGTCACAATTGTGCTATCATGGTGTGGATGGGAGGATAAAAGGGGTAGGGATTATCCTGAAGGAGCAGTATGCCAAGAGTGTTTTTGGAGGATGAAATGAGTGTCTGACAGAGTGATGTTTATGACGCTGATGACTGTTGTTAGTGAATATGCTATGCAAGTTGCTTGTGCAGTGGATGAGAAAGAGAAATGTGAAGTCAGTTGGATGAGAGTGGTGATTGCAGCAGATGTCAATGGGCATGTTGGTGAATGGAACAGAAGGGATGAGGAAGTGATGGGTATGTATGGTGTTAAGCAAAGGAACGCAGACAGTGAGATGGTAGTGGATTTTGCAAAAAGGATGGACATGGCTGTGGTGAACACATACTATAACAAGAGGGAGGAGCATAGGGTGACATTGAAGACTGGAGCAAGATGCACACAGGTGGAATATATCCAGTCTAGGAGGGCCAGGGTGAACAAGATTGGAGACTGTAAAGTGTTGACAGCAGGGGCGGCTCGTGGCATCGGTCTGCCGGACTGCAGCCCCCTCAGCTACACAGCTGAGTTGTTTATTTAGTTTTTATGTTAAAAAAATAAAATAAATCTGATTTTGTACTGTAAAATCGTAAATTTGAGTTCGCGACTGAATTATGCGCATGCGATTATGCGCTTCAAACGCAACAGCGTTTTTTCTAAATTCTTGCGGGGTTGCTGCAATGTTTACATTGCAGCCCGGAGAAGCAAAGAAGGCATCATTCTGATGCCCAGAACTTCCCAGAAATCTATGCGGTTGACTCACAAACCGCATAGATATGGAAGGGGCTCGGACTGCGACGTCCGCAGGCACGTCATGACGTGCTTGCTGGGCAAATGCTGCTGATTGGTTCTTGCTCTCTTCCCGGGCTTTATGTGCTGGGAAAAGAGCGAGAATCATTCAGTCGGTTTTCGGCATTGGTTGGAATTGGACTATTCATCTTGTTAGCTTAGTTAAAACATTTTTACATTTTTTTTTGGCTCAAAACAGTTTAGTTTAGTTTATTATTTTATTTTATTAGACGACTAGTCTGTGGTGGACCGGGTGGAACCGTGGATTTTATTGCTGCTAGTGCCAGTGGAAATTCCAGGAATCAACGACAACAGGTGAGTTAATTTTTTATATCTTTCTTAAGATTAGTGTGGTTGGAGTTACTGTGGAAGTCTCAGAACTAAGATCTTTTAGCAATAAGGGGTCACTTAATAAGTTGTTCGAGGACTGATACCTTTAGTTCTGTGTGGGATGCTGACAATAATGCGATCAGGTCTACAATTTTGTCTATGGTTTGGTTAATTAGACTGGGGAGCATTAATAGCTGTGAAATCATTTACAGTATGGAAATGTGGAATTTGGTTGTTTTAAAACTAACCTAACAGTGTTGACATTTCATGTCATAATTTTATTATTTATGTTTTGTTTCAGAATGTAAGACATGCTATTTTTGAAAGTAACTATGTAGGCAGGCAAAGGGATTTGAACAGCAGCGATAAGCAGTTTATTATGTTTAGCGATGCAAGTGTCTTTGAAAGTTTCGTTTTTTGTTTTTATTAGTAACCTAGTTTTCCCACCTACTTTAGGACCAGGTCGGTTATTTAGAAAGATGTGTTATTCTTTATATAGGATGGTTGATGGATGGATGTCACTTTAAAGCCATACCTCAGAAACTCTAAATACTTGATTTATTGTCCACTGATTATAATTGTTAACTCAGTCTTATTTTGTATACCTAGGACAATAATATGATGTAATTAGAAAGTCTATTGCTTGTTAGTTAGGTGAATACACTTTTATTAGGGTGTGGTCATAACAGAAATATTTCTGGGACTACTGGAGTAGGTAAAGTGTTGAATAGAATAAGATGTGTGACAAGTGATGCATAATTTTAGAAAGCATAAGTGAAAATAAGTGTTTTTTTTTTTTTCCATTTAGGGAGAATGTGTAAGACTTTGCTAAGCTTTCTGATTTGGTTTGTATTTGAAACTTTTCTAAAGGAGTTCCCCAATTGATATAGTTCTTTTCAGAACATTAAGGAGCTCTAAACTGAGGGTGTTTGCATGTATGAAGTCTGCATGAGGGTAGCTAACACAAAGGTTTGTAAGCCGCGGTGGTGTAGCAGTAACATTGTCACCTCACAGCAAGAGGTTATCCTGTTTGATTCTCGGCTGGAGTGCCTTCTGTGTGGAGTCTGCATGTCCTCCCCACAGTTGAGTGGCGTTCAAAAGACATGAATAAATGGGCATGCCTTTGTTGAAGGATGGGTGTTGGGCTGGCACCTCGGCACCATAAAAATCTATAAAATAATGGTATTTGTAAATAGAAATAAATTGGTAATAGAGTGAGAAGAGTGGACAATTTAATTTAATTTTTCTCTTAAAATAGGGGGAATAAAGAGTGCAGTGCAGTCATGTCCAGTGTACAATCAGGAGAGGAGGGAGTTAGTGGGAATGGAGTGATGTTAAGGCAGAGAAGGAAATTGTATTGTTTACAGGTCAGATATTCTAATTGTGTAGGAAGGCAATGTCTTTCACTTGAGGAAGGAAGATTTCTGATTAGATAGGCTTAGGTGTGTGGAGATAGAGACAAATAAAGGAAATTATGTGAGGTGGGTAGAAAAGGGGTAGGGTAGTAAAGTACAGAACTGCCAAATACAGTGAGGCAGTGTAGAAGAGGGGTGAGCGAAACCAGAATTACTACGCCAAGAGGACCCCCCCCCTATATTATCTAGTAAGTTAACATTATGTAGCTTCATTTACATTATGCCTACTGTATCAGTTCAGGTATAAACAGGAACTGGAATTGAATAAAGCAAGCTACAGGTCTTTAACTTGTAAAGTAGAGAGGTCCAAAGTACAAGTCTGGCAATATTAAAGTGGAACATTTACATTCAAATTTTTCTGTAGATTTGTTCCATGTACTGTAAGTAATTTGTATGAGCTAAGGCTAAAAACGAACAAAGAAATCAGAAAAAGGGACAATATCCTTTAAAATATTAAATTGTTAATGAGGTCATCATGGTAATTGTAAATGAGGACAAGAACCTTTTGAGATCTTAAAGTATCAAAGGAGTTTTAGGCATAGCCAAACCTCTCAACTGTCCCTCATTTTGGCTCAAAATGTTGCTCTTCCCCTAATAATCCCTTCGCAAAATAGCAATTTTGGAAGAAAACATGGAGGGTTTACAATTAATAAATAACTGTAATCAGAGTTATAGATTACTTTTATTTCAGAAATGCATATAGTTTCTTTTATTTTGTCAGCTGCTCAAGTTAGCAGTACTAATATTAAAGTGTCCCTTCTTTGACAGGTTTCCAGCTGAATTGTGTGGCTATTTTATATTTTTACATCACATTTTTGGTCCATTTTTCATAAAATTGTGTTTTTTTGGCAAATTAGTGACAAATCATTAAAGACTGAAGTTAGAAAATAATGAAAGACATTTGAGTTTTAGATTTCGTACCTTTCAGAAAATTCATACTAATGCAAGACCTATTCTATTATCTTTCTAAGTTTATAAGAGCAATATTTTAAAAATTGTCCTTATTTTTGGGCCTTAGTCCCACTTCTTTGTATGGCTTTGTCCATATTTCTTGCTCTGAGGTTGAGAGATATGACAAATGTGTCAGGGTCATCACAGTCAGCAAGAGACATATCAAATTGTGATTGTTGCACCCCACTCAATGTAGTGATTCTGAATGTGTCAAAGCAAGGCAAGGAGTAGTTATGCAGTGTAAATGTGCAGGGTATTCCCCCCCCATCCAAGGTAAACACAAGTATTAGAGTGGCTTTTCATCGGTCCTTGATTTTTGCAGAATGGTCTGGTTTCTGTCATATTTTTTGTACTGTTGATTTATGCTTATTACTCAAAGTGCCTGTTGCTCTGTGTTTAAGTAGCAATACTTTAATGACCATCAGGTAAGCTTGGCTGAGATTGTAAGATGCAAGTAAGCTTTAATAAGCATACTGTTAAAGAATTGCCAACATTGAAAGCCTTTCTGTTGTTGCCATGTAGAGAATACTTAACTAGATAATGTATAAGCCTTGGGTATTGAAATGCATATGACAGTATTTGTAATAAAGGACATGATTACATTATTTTAAGAAGCTCATTACACTTGGAGACTTCCAGTCATCTCTGCAGGCTTTACCCGTAAACTAAACAGAATGCCAATTGTGTGGTCCATAACCTGTACAGTAATCCTTTTAAGCAATATATCTTGAGCTTAGTTCTTGTTTGCTTTTCATTTTTACTTTGATCCTTTTTTCCCCATGAAACAAGTAGATAGTTGTCAGGCAGTTTTGGATAAGGAACATTTTACAAGTGGGGGCATCAGAGATTTTTACTTTCAGCATGTTACTTGGTACTTAAATCTGAATATAAATTATAATTAGAACTGCAGTGCAAGAAATGGTTTGAGTTGAGTGCTGCTTGTTTTTCTTATACTTGATTTTGACTGGCATTCCATTAATGTATTTAAAAAAGTAATTTATTTTTTCATGCCTCACAACCTTTTTGTTTCCATCTAGATATTAAGTAAGCTGTCATGCAGCCAATGCATTGAAATATTTTTATTCTTCTACACTTCATTTTGTCTTGATTGGACTCTCATAATGATGGTTTGGCACCCACGGCAGTGTATTTAGTTAGTTTTTGTGGTTTTGAGCATAGCTCCTCCCCTTTCGAGTTGGCCACCCCTTCCCATTGACCCCACCCATTCAGCTGTCCCCTGCAGCCCCCCTTTGATTTGAAGTCACCAGCCGCCACTGGTTGACAGGGGAAAGTGCAGTTAGGCAGCACAGAATGTTGGTCTGTAAGATGATGTTGGTGATCAAGAAGAGGAGGAGTATAAGGGCAGCACCAAGGATCAAATGGTAGGAACTGGAAAATGGATGATTGTGAGGTGGAGCTCAGGGAAGAGTTAAGACAGGCACTGGGTGGCAGTGAAGATTTAACAAATATCTGGGCATGTACAGCAGAACTAGTAAGGGAGATTGCTAGAAAGGTGCTTGGTGTGACATGTGGATGGAGGAAGGAGTACAAGGAGACCTGGTGGTGGACTGAGGAAGTACAGGACAGTATACAGATAAAGAGGTTTGGGAAGAAGGAGTGGGATGGCCAGAGAGATGAGGAAAGTAGACAGGAGTAAAAGGAGATGAGGTGCATGGCAAAGAGGCAGGTGGCAAAGGCTAAGGATGAGGTATATAAAGAGTTGTATGACAGGTTGGACACTAAGGAGGGATGAAAGGACTCATACAGCTTGGCTAGACAGAGGGACTGAGCTAGGAAAGATGTGCAGCAGATAAAGGTTATAAAGGATAATGATGGAAACGTACTCACAAGCGAGGAGAGTGTGTTGAGCAGATGGACAGAGTACTCTGAGAGGTTGATGAATGAAGAGAATGAGAGAGAGAATTTTGGATGATGTGGGTATGATGAATCAGAAAGTGCAACGGCTTACCAAGGAGGATGTAAGGATAGCTATGAAGAGGATGAATACTGGAAAGCCTGTTGGTCCACATGACATACCTCTGGAAACATGGAGATGTTTAGGAGAAATGGCAGTTTTTTTAACCAGATTATTTAATGATATCTTGGAAAGTGAGAGGTTGCATGAGGACTGGAGAGAAAGTGTTTGTGCACCGTTTTAAGAATAAGGTTAATGTGCAGAGCTATAGTAACTACAGAGGGGTAACATTGATTAGTCACAGCATGAAGTTATGGGAAAGAGTAGTGGCAGCTAGGTTAAGCAGGGAGGTGATGAGTAGTGGTCAGCAGTATGGTGTCATGCCACATAAGGGCACTACAGATGCGATGTTTGCTCTGACAGTGTTGATGGGGAAGTACAGAGAAGGTCAGGAGTTGCTTTGTGTTTTTCTGCACTTAGAGAAAGCATATGACAAGGTGCCTAGAGAGGAGTTGTGGTATTGTATGAGGAAGTTATGAGTGGCAGAGATATATGTAAGAGTGGTACAGGATATGTACAAGGGTGGTGTCACAGCGGTGAGGTGTGCGGTGGGAGTGCTGGATGCATTTAAGGTGGTGGTGGGATGACATCAGGGATCATCTGAGAGCCCTTTCTTATTTGCAATGGTGATGGACAGGTTGACAGACAAGATCATACAGGAGTCCCCATTGACTATGTTTGCAGATGACATTGCGATCTGTATTGAGACTAGGGAAGAGATTTAGGAGACCCTGGAGAGGTGGAGATATGCTCTAGAGAGGAGAGGAATAAAGGTCAGCAGGACTATGACAGAATATCTGTGTGTGAATGAGTGGGAGGTTAGCGGAATGTTGAGGATGCAGGGAGTAGAGTTGGCAAAGGTGGATGTGTTTAAATGATTGGGATCAATATTTCAGAGTAATGACGACTGTGGAGGACAGGTGAAGAAGAGAGTACAGGCAGGATGGAGAGCGTGAAGAAGAGTGTCAGAAGTGATTTGTGACGACGAGTATCAATAAAAGTGAAAGAGAAGGTCTACAAGAGAGTAGTGAAACCAGCTATGTTATATGATTTCGAGACAGTGGCACTGACAAAAAGGCAGGAGTCAGAGCTGGACATGGCAGAGTTACAGATGTTAGGATTTGCACTGGGTGTGATGAGGGTGCACAGGATTAGCAATGTGTATATGAGAGGGTCAGCCCATGTTGGACGGTTTTGAGACAAAGCCTGAGAGGGAAGATTACATCAGTTTGGACACATGCTGAGGAGGGATGCTGAGTATATTGGGAAAAGGATGGTAAGGATGAATCTGTCAGGTAAGAGGAAAAGAGGAAGCCCTCAGATAAGGTTTCTGGACATGGTGAGAGAGGACATGCAGGTGGTTGGTGTGACAGAACAAGATGCAGAGGACATGCAGAAATGGCAACAGATGATCCACTGTGGTGACTCCTAACAGGAACAGCCAGAGGAAAAAGGAGATGCTGTAATGTCATTCTTCACAGATTTTCCAAGGATTTGCCAGACATAACAAAACTCTATGAGTAAATGACTACAATTATGATGCACACATATGGTCAGTGTGCATAACACTCAGTAAGTATATTACATGCAGTTCAACATTGACTCTCTTCAAGAGGAATCTTGATGAGTGGATGAGAGATCGTAGGTTTACCCCGGGTATCACTTCTGTGTCACTGTTAGACAGAGGCACAGTATACTAACCTCGAAAAAGGGCATAGCAAAATTCATTTAAAATGTGTGTTGAAAGCCAAACACACTCTGGATAGGCTTATAAATGCCCTAGGGCAGATAGCCTAGTATGAACCTATGAACCTATGAACCTATGAACACACTCATCTCCAACAGTACTTTACTATGCAAATACAATGCATAGGTCTCCCACATTTCTGAGACAAACAAGTATATCATAGTTGTATTCACAAGTAAGCTATGGATATGTACAACATCCCACTAGCTGGCCTAGCATTGTCACAGAGTATTGTTCAACACACACTCCAGTAGTAGTTACATGTGAGCCATTTTTTTCCTGGGGTGAGTCAGGGGCCTGACCTATGATCTATGTCACTGCAGACATACCCAGATGCTAAGGCCATAGGTCTTGATCAACAATATATCAGTACAGCAAGTCTTGTTGAGGCATATATGTTAAACTTCCTATTTCCCATTCTTAAATACCTCCTACTGCAGTCCATTACATGCTTACTTGTTTGACATACCTGTATTTTTTCCTAGTGTAGGTGGTTATATCCTGCTTGCTTTTTTTTTTTCTTTTCACTGTCTCTCTCTCTCTCTCTCATTCTCTCACACATGGATGTAGGATATACATCTGTTTTGAATAGGTAGCAGCTAGCCTTTTTTTAGGTAATGCTCATGAGCAGCTGATGACCTGTGCACCAATTTGTGTCCCCACTTGCTAATTGCATCCAGAACAGCTGTGTTGTTATTCATATAGCCAGTGGCATGGCAGTACACTCCTATAATTGAGTACTTCATGTGGCCGTTGGCCATTTTCCTTGCCAGTAAGGACTTCATTGATGTGTGTGAACAATATCATCACAGATGGTATTTGGAAATACATCTGACAACCAAAACTGTGGTGACAGGCCAACAAAATGGGGGAGAATGTTCCAGACATAGGGACAGAATGTAAGTATTGCTGTTATACATTTGGATTAATACTAGTCGAACAGGGTTTGTATGGACATGGAGTTACTGCATGATTTTAACTCTGACAGTGTTATATTTTTGACATAACTCTCAACTGTTGGGTTATCCACAGAATGGCCAGAGTCTGGACTTCTATGTTTTGTGTATTCCTCAGACATTTTTTGTCTTTGGAAAATCAGTAGCATACTATGAGGACTGTAGTCCATAACTGCTAACATCCATTTCTGTTTCTGACCTCATATCTCTCAAAAATTATATGTTACACCTAACCCTGTAAGACCAGCAACTTTCTCAGTTTATAATAGCAATATTTCAAATATTCCCCTGTTTTGGGGCCTCTGTCCCCTAATTATGTCAGGCTTTGTCCAGGTGTCATGTAGTAAGAGGTTGATAGGTATGGTATCTGATTATTTAGTGCCTACATTCCTTATAATAATCCCAGTGATGTATCAGACTGCCAGGCATGTTATGTGTAAGAGGTCTTATATATGAGGGGAAAGCCTGGACATTCTGTAGGACTCTGTACAGTTGAGAGGTCTGTGTATTTCTGTCAATTGTTGACAGACTGTCAAGGTTGTGTAGCAGTGTAGTGTGTCAATGTTATTTGACCTATGTAGGGAGGGGGGTAGATGTATGTGTTATGACTCCTTTTCCGTCTGTCTGTGCATGCTGCTACAGTTTCTGGTGCTCTATCAGCTGTATATGTTTGTAGGGGCAGACTGAGACATGTCCTGTACTATGGTCAGGCATTATACTACACTGTGAATTGGGCCAGTATATGTAGGGGTAGTGTGTGAGTGACAAACATGATGATATGTTTTGGTTCACACAGTCCTTATACTCTACCATTCATTTGGCTTACCAGTATATCACTGTGACTGTGGTGAAGTTGGTTGTGGGTATACACTTTCACACTGGTGTCTGTTTTTCAGTGCTGTTACATCCCTGTAGTGCCTGATATATTTGTCAATGCATGTGTAATTCTCCCTAGCAGATTTGGGTAGTGTTGTGTCAGTTGGATTGTAGTTTGGACAGTGCTTAGTGACATGCCTAGCAGCTGAGTGTAGTTTCCGTAATGTGATGTTATATCCAGATATTTGTAGGATGTACTGATGCCTGCCCCCCATAAGTGTTGTGTATTTCTGACACATCAGTGGGATGATGTGAGGATTTCAGTCACTAACTAGTGAGAAGTAATTGAGTCCTTGGACTTGTGCTATTTCAGTCAATATATGTTAGGACAGACATAAGGGTGTTACTGCAGCAACTGTGTCAGCTTATCTACTCCAGTATTTCAGATATGTCTCTATTTTCATGGCTTTCTTCCCCCACTTTGTCAGGCTTGGTCCAGATTTGCTGCACTAAGGAGTTTTGAGCCCACCTCTCATCCAGATTGTTGCAGTATGTTCAGATTTATTGCTCATATTTCTGGTCTGTTCCACAGATTCATTATTTTTATATCCTTGGTAAATCACTGTGATGATCTGCAGATTTCTGACAGTAAATGGTGACATACATTTCAGTTTCAGAACTCACATACTTCTGTACATGTATCCTGGAACAAACCTTGTCACTCTGGCAACATTCTACATTTATAAGAGCAATATTCAAAATATGTCCCTATTTTGGGCCCATTGTCCCCCCATTTGGACAGCCTTTGGCCAGATTTCTTGCACTAAGAGTTTGAGAGGTATGGTTCTGTGGTATGACTCCACTACATGTTATGAACATATATATATATATATATATATATATATATATATATATATATATATATATATATATATATATATATATATATATATATATATATATATATATATATATATATATATATATATATATGTGTGTGTGTGTGTGTATGTATATATTATATATGTATATCTCTAGTATATTATGTACATATTTTTTCCAAATATATGCATCTCCATACATATATACAAGTGTATATGTATAAATACAAACCCTGACTGATTCTACAGAATCTTTTCCCTACTGTTGAATGACTCTACTGCATAATATGTTTGAAAAAGCATCCACAGTCCTTACAACTCAAATGATATAGTTGTACATTGCAGTAATTACAATGGGAAGGGCCCTGGGTTCATGACTTGGCAGGGCTGATCATTTTGTTGTTAGGCAGAACAGTGGCTGGTGGAAACAGAGTGATTAAAGCAGTTTTAAGCAGTTGTAAGTGGGTTTGCTCAGGTTTGCATGACAGTAAATGATGCCAAGCTATGCTTAATCCATTTTGGCTTTACTTACTGCCGCTTATTCGCACTTACCCCGATACTAACTTCTTTAAAAGAAAAGAAAAAAGGGGTGATAGGAAAGTGGTGAAAAAAGGGGCACGCAGAGAGAAGTACAGTATGAAAATTAGCTAGGTACATGCAGTACAGGTGTAGGAAAGGTCCATAGCTGTCCATTTCTTCTAAAGCAACAGCTGTGAATTTCTACAGAATTTGCAGGTGAATTTGGACACTCAAACCCCTGAGAGAGGGGTTAGGACAACAGTAAATTGGACCAGATGACATGTGTCCAATGGACATGTGTGCAAAATGGACAGCTACGTATGGGGCGTAATTTTTGGGGGGGAACAGATGCCCTCTTTTATGGTGAGAGTGTGATGTTGAGGAAGGATAGTAGGTATATTTGGGGAGGTAAGTTGAGTAGGAAGACAGACAAGACAGAGAAGACAGCAGACAGGGGTGGTATATGACCCATGTGAGGGGTAAACACCTTGGACAGGGAGGCTGGTTGGGAATCAGATACCCATGAGCCCTCAAATGGATACTGTGGGGCTGAGATCCCCACTCATGGGAAGTCACCACTGCACCTTCACAGCCCCAAAGGTGGCTGTGCTGGGGGCTGGACAGGAGGGCAGGCTGACCCTCAAGATGCACCAGACAGCCCTCAATCTGGTGCAGCTGTCCACCAAACTCTTTTTTGATGGTGCTACACACCAAACCCTGGACCTGGCTACAGGTGACGGTTTCCTGTATGCACCCACTCCCAGGGGGGCGGGCCCTTTACACTGAGGCGGTTCCACCCAAAGGTTGTACAGGACCAGTAGACAAGGAGGTCCCAGGTTGGGTCCCAGATGTGCTAGGGAGCAATTCCATGGCCAGATGAGTCAGCTCAGGTGGATCCACTGGGTTCTGCCTTCCCAGATGTGCTATGGTGTTGAGGTTTTACAAAATATGCTTGTTAGTCATGAACAAAACATTTCAAAATTAGTTTTAACAGCATGAATGGGTGTTCCAATTAAGCCAAAACAACAGATTTTAAACAGTTGCATAGCAAACAGAGCACGTACATAAATGGAACAGCAGTAGGCATCATAAAGACATGCAGGGTACATTGATAGCAACAGGCCACCAATGATAGTATTTGAACAGGGAACATTAATAATCAAATGATTCAATATTTGTAGAACAATAGGACACATCCAACAGTAGTTTTGGAGAAAAATATACCCATTGATTATGTGTATGAATTATTGGTGCAGATAGGGTGGGGAAGAGAGAGAGATGTCAATTAACAACTGTATTGGCTTCGATTGTTCACAACTGTACTGATCATTACTCTACTCATTATTCTCCATATATGACCTCACATTATATCTACCTATGGCCTGGGGTTGGGCAGTGGAATGTTTGTGCACAGTGTATTACCTGGCAGACCTGTGGAGGGATATCTGTTAACACTACCTGTTTCTAAACATATTCACATATTCAAGGTTACACATGTGACACTGACAGGGGTGCCCTGCACTCATGCTGTGTGTGTGTGCTACTGCCATACTCCACCTAGATTTCTATCTGATACCCTGAGTATTGGCAGCAGTGACCACTAGCCATGACAGCGTGACACTTGAGGAGCATTTATCGGAAGAAACCTCTTGGTGTATGTTCCTATCTTGCTGTCATTTGCAGAACTGGGGTTGGACAGTGGAAGTGTACACAGTGTATTAGTACAGCTTTCTTACAGCTAATAGAAACATTTCCTTACCTGGCAGACCTGTGGAGGAAATTTTTGTTAACACTACCTGACTGTTTCTACACATATTGACATATTCTTGGGTGAAATTATGCATACAGCTTACTACCACTCCTGGGATTCGAACTGTGCCTGTTTGTGCAAAAAGGTACAACAAGGTTGCATTTCAACACAATGAGCTACTGACTTGCTGTTTTTTCTTGACTGTTTTCTGCCTAATACTCTCTTGGTTGGACAATCTGGCCTTGTAATTCTGACATTCATGCATGGCAGATGGTTCTTGTACTGTGTATTAATACTTTGACATATTACAATCTGGAAAGCAATGGTTAACACAAAGCACTTCTCTATGGGGATACAGTATAATACTTTACAGATTACTATTAAGGGATCAGATCTTGGTGCATGGAACATTTCATATAGTTGGTCTCCCATTTTACAGCTCCACATTCTTGGTCAGATGAGCCTCAATTAATTCATGCTGTCAGAGCCACAGTTGCTGTGCAGAACCTGTACACATTTAGATTCATACCACCACATATCAAAGTAAACACAACAGTCTGGGGTTTTTAGTTTGATTGAAGGGTACTGGCACTTTTATTGATAGATATCCTGTACATCAGTATTACTCTGCTAACATCTTGTTTATTCATTTCACACAGTACACATTTTAACCTACTGGAAGTTGGCATTCTATTCCTTTCTATTTATTTGCTATGAATACTGCAAGCTAGATTTGTACTCACCAGCCTCCTGGCCCAGCCTTAGCAACCTGCTGGCATGGGCATCTATGTTCATAGCCCTCTCATCTGCAGCTGTACAGGAGATAAAGAAACATTTATGCATACCTATCAATCACATACACAGGCTGGACTTAGGTAAACACTAACTGTTACTGATACTTACACACTTCTGGGGCATTCTGTGCCCGTGCATCTTTAGTCCAATAGTCCAAGAGCTCCCTCTTCCTACACTTGAGGTCAGCGAAATGGTGCCGGACCTGCTCACCAGTTAGAGCGATGCCAGTAGCATTGATGAGATCATCTGCAAGATGGTCTCAGGCCACTGATTTGTATTGAGAGCCATGGTACTAGCCCTAAAGCAGTCTCTTCTCATGGTCATTCACTAGGAGTTCAATCATAACCCTGGACTCCTGAATTCCCCAGCGTTGCACCCAAAAGTGCGAACCCTCTCCTACTCCAGCCATAGTGCCTGCAAGTATGAGCTACAACTGGTTATGGCTGTATTCCAACCTGCAAGGTTTAAATAGAGCCAAATTCCCACCCTTTGCCATCATTGGACCATTTTGAATATGTTGTGTTAAGCTAAGTGACTGGCAAACCTGCTTAACTAAGAGAGGCAGTGCTTAAAGGGGTAGATGTTGAGCACTGCTTACCAATGTGGAAATCCCCTTAGCTGGGTTACCTATTGCTTAGCATTTACATTTAAGCAATGCTTACACCAGGTTAGCATAGCTGAGCACTACTTAGCATTGCTCACATTTCATTTTATAAAGTATTAGGATTATGAGATTGATTCCTCATTACTGACATATTATAATTTTATGTTTGCCTTCCATGACATCCCCCATGTGCTTTCATTAAATTATATTCTTTTGTGACTATACTGTATGGGGCACTTGTGTTTATATGGGGGTTTCACATCTTTTCTAGACTATCTCACTTTTGGACCTGCTACTACCCTGGTTGACAAAAAAACAGTTGCTACATAATTTAGGTTTACGAAAATAATTTTAACACTACTTTCCTTTAGTAAAATAAGTCACTTGTCTTGGTACTCAAATCATGAGCACTTGCATGTAAAGCCAGAACTCTAACCACTACACTATCGCAGCTTGGAAATTGTATCTGTATATTTGCATTTATCTCCTATGGGATGTTTAAGCAATGCTAAGCAGAGGGCCATAACACGCACAGCTGTTTAGATATTCTCAAACATTCCTTAGGCTAGAAAAAAATATATTTATTATTATTATGATATTATTATGTTATATAAGTGAGTCTTGTGGTGTTCTGACAACTCATTGAGGACTGTAGCCATGAAATAATGGCGTTCAATTGGCTTTCAGGCTTCTATCCTTCAGGGACTCCTGCTAATACATAATCCTGTTTTCTATCAATTTTCTAAGTGTGTGAGGGCAATTTTTCAGGCGTGTCCCTAATTTATTATTTATTCCCGCCATCATTTGTACGTTTGTCAACATGCACTACTGTAAGGGCATATTGGCATACATTTTCTTTCAGACTTCTACCTTTCTGTAATTCATGCTAATGCATGACCTGTTTTCTATCAACTTTCTAAGTTTGTGAGCCCTATATGTGTGTTTTTTCCCTTTTGAGGGATTTATCCCCCATTATTTTTGCATTTGCATGCATTTCCTGCTTTAGCAGGTTGCAGAGGTGTCATACAACACTTTGGCAATGCAGGGGGTGTGTCACAGAACCTGTCACACACCCCTTGCATTGCTTTCTTCATGCCAAGGTTTATTTCAGTGTCTGCGGACACTGAAATGATCATTATTTCATTTCAGTGCCCGCGGACACTGAAATACTGGTATAATATTTGAGTAAATCTCAAATATTATGCGTGTTCAATTTAGTAAGTGCTGTACAGCACTTTTTGAGTGCAGGGGGCGTGTTCAGTATCCGTGCATTACTTGGACACTCCCCCTGCACTTGTTCATGGTTCGTGTCCATGTAAGAAGTAAAGCAGTGCATCTTCATGAATATGCAAGACATGCTGCTGTGCTAAATGGACACAAACCATTCTGTGCAAGAATCCAGGGGTTTATTTTATGCACAGACCATAAATACTTTCCTCTGTCATATATTCAACTGCCAAAGAAATATCTGGAGTTTATGTTTTGAAATTTGAGATTTTAAAACCTGCAGGGTTTAATCAGGAACTGGACTGAATATGGTTCCTTGTTTTTGATGGGTTAATTAATTAATGAAATGTACATTTTAATGTATATTGTTTTTCTGCATTGATACACTCCCTAGAAGGCTGTTTTTGAGGCACTATGAGTCTATGATAAAGTTTCATAAGTCCAAACCATTTAGTTGTTTTTTAAATAAATATCTGCTCTCAAAAAGTATGCTACTTATTTCTTTGCTGGGATCAGTCTTTTTCATTTATTTTCTGTTTTCTCACATTTATGAGTGCCATCCTTACATTTAATATTAGGCTTATTTATTGAAGTTATTTTGTTTAAAAGAGGTATACATTTAAATGGATTGCTCTAAATGACATACTGAAGCCCAGGCTAAACCTCTGATACATAAATATCTTCAAATGCAGTTATCAAATTATGTGTTAAAAGAAATTTCTGAGATTTTAAAACTATCTAGTGGTTTAACATTCTGTCAAGTGATTCATAGTGCTATAATGACTTTAAATGTGTTTTCACATCTCTCTGCAGTATATCTACCTTTGTATCACCTGTATAATCGCATTTAAGAGCATATTCTGGGCATAGTAGTTCTTAGTACTGTATAATTAAGCTATAGGATGCTCCATTGTCTTACTACTGGGGCTTCTTTCTTGTATATTTACATGGGTTCTGTAATTATACATAACTGCTTTTTGCTAGATACTTTGAAACATTTTCACTCTAATATTCTATGTTTGCTTTTTGAATTACCATAATTTTAACCATTCAGAAAGTAGTTATCCGCTGTTCACAGTGTTTAACTTGTCAACATGTTTTTAAAATTGCAAGTCTATGAAAAACAAACTACAATGTCCTACAGTGAATTTGAATCATATCGACTTTTTATTGTGCAGTTTGTACAGTATATATTTTTCATTTCTTCTGAGTTATAGTAGTAACCCTTTGCATACTATGGCATAATCATTGTATACAAAAACATACCTGCTTGCATCTCAGAATACAAGACACCATAAAAATACAATTAAATGGAATCAAACAATATTTTAAAGCTATTTCAGGATGCAAAGCACTGATAGAAGTCTGATTTATACAGTCACATGATTCTTACTGTATATGTTGCATATTTAATATACCTTTGTATATTTAACTGCATCTCCAATATCCCAATGTGTCTTTCCATACCACTGTTCCAGTCCATTCACTACCCGTGTCAATGGCATTATCAATCTAAATATCTGCAGTCCCATCCTCCAGTACTAGTGGCTTTTGCTATGGTTCTTTCTTTAATATTTATACAAGTGTAAGTGCACTTTTATATATAGATTAATTGCTATAATTAGGACAGCAACTATTACTTTGAAACATGGACTTTCATAAAGGTATCTCATACATTTTAAAGACAGAATTTGATGCATTGAATACATTTAATTTTTCTTCCTTCCATTCATAGCCTAGTAGGTCAGGAAATGAGAAATGTACTGTAACTTTTACAAAAGTGCTTTTGAAAGAACCAAAACAAAAAGGGAAAAAACACATGAATGCAGAATATGTAATCATTTCAACAACAACCATCAGCCTGATAGTTAGCACAGAGGGTGAGGATGTATGCTTTACTTGCTTTAGACTAGGGTTTGATACCTTCAGTTTTCATTTCCCTCTTGTGTGTGCTTGAGCAAGTCACTTAACCAGCCATTGTTCTTGTGCTGTCCTAAAAATGGACTCTGTGTCCAATGGGCTTAGCTGGTTAACAAATAAGATTATTAACTTTTTAATAAAGATTATATGAAGTGCCTAAAACAGGCTTCTCAAACATGAGCTAAGAGATTCAAAAAATGAATAACGTTTCTCCTATCACTCACTGAATTTTATTTGGATCAGGTTCCGACTGAACAAAGACAGCTATAACCTGTCTCAAATGAAAAACAAAGCATTTTTCAAGAAGGATAAGTGGCTTGCCATCCCCATGTGCTGGGCAAGATTTCCCACCCCCTAAATTATATATACCTACTGCATGGTGGTACAAAAATGAAAAAGGGGAAATCTCACAATACAAAGGAATCACTGTTGCCACGCACTTGGAAGCCATACAAGCAGTGACGTCTTATGGAAAACAATTGGAGATCTCACTCTTGCTGAGTTTAACTTGAGTAGGTGGCCCTAAATGTAGTTTAAGTTCAACAATGTGTAAGGAAATCTAAAATAAGCCAAGGATTCAATGAAATGTACAAACTGCAGAGCAGGGCTACAGCAGATTCCCTGTATGGAATTCTGCTTCTTAAACTGTACCATACTTAAATTTGCTATTAGTAATTTTGCCAAACAACATTTAATTAAACATTAAAAAGTAAATAGAGAAAAGAAATTGCATAGAGGAGCTAAGGAAATAGAAGGATAAGCTTAAAAGTGTGTCAAGTTGAGCAGAGGTCATATCATAATGCAAGCTACAGCCAACAGATTAACACATCCCACTAAAACAGCAGATCTTCTACAAAAACATTTGAGGAAAGTAAACAGAAG